>NW_016808868.1:75922-80935 GCF_001698545.2 Rhinopithecus bieti | reverse complement strand
ACCGTGTTAGCCAGGATGGTCTCGATCTCCTGACCTTGTGATCTGCCCGTCTCGGCCTCCCAAAGTGCTGGGATTACAAGCTTGAGCCACCGCGCCGGGCCAGTCTCCCAGTTTTAAATGTAGCTCAACTTAAAACAAAACAACACTGCGGCGGCCAAACCAGGCAAATCTGTAGGCTGAATTCATTGCACAGACCATTGGTTTTACTGCCTCTGATACAACTGTTTTAGGAAGTGACCTAAAATTCTGACAGAGGTAAAACACTTTGGGCCATAATGGCACCACCCTGTTTATTTGCTGAGCTCAGAAAAAAACTGTGGAAACAAAGCACTAGATGTCGACATCATTTTCTAGAGTGTGGGGAATTGTGGCATTAGAGCAGAGCTCTGGGGGAGCTTCCTCTCTGATTGGGAGGAGCAATTCTGTTGGGAGACATCCTAGCAACTGCTTTTTCAGGAACAGAAACCACTGTGCCTTGTGTTACCAGCAGTCTTGAATTAGGGAGGTAGCTGCACCACTGAAGGAAGCCTCTGATTCCACTGCTAAGCATAGCATCTGGGCCCCATAGTGTGTCTTGCCTTTAAGAAAAGAATCCTCACAAAGCTGACATGCTTAAAGGCTTAAAACTCTGCAGAATCTCTTGGTTCATGTGGCCCCTGAACTGTGTGATGATCATAGGGTTTATGTCTTTAGTATTTCTTCTTTCTTGATCTAGGGTTACCGCCTACACAGCTCCACAATCCACAGCTGTGGCCATCTGGACTTTAGTGGGGGTGTTTCAAGGGTATCCCAGGAGTTTGGTCATGCCTGAGCCTAGCCTGTACAGTTTAGATACTGCTTGAGTCCTCTGTCTGGTTTTAAAGTGACAAATCATTATTCAGCGCTTATTGTATTAAGCCCATTATAATGTTAAGGAAAAAACTCAATGTGTATTTTGCTTAGTAGTTGTTGCCTTCATTGATATATATGGACAAGAATAGATTATATGCTTTGACCTGCATGGTAGCCACATCTGTAATATGATACTATATGACAGTGTTTTCATTTTGTTTTCTATTGGATTAAATACAAAAGTACAGCGTAATACTTTACTGTAAAACTTTGTGTTTTTAAAGGAAACTGACTATATGAGGCCCTTCTTACATCACTGTAAAGAAACACCCAAGGCAGGGTCATTTCTAAAGAAAAGAGGTTTAATTGGTTCAGAATTCTACAGACTGCATAAGCATGGCACCAATATCTACTCAGCTTCTGGTGAGAGCCCCAGGAAGATTAACAATCATGGCAGATGGTGAAGCAAGAGCAGGCATGTAATATGGCGAGAGCGGGAGCAAGGCGGGTGGGGAAGAGGTCCTAGAGTTTTAAACAATCAGATCTTGAGTGAATGGAACAAGGACTCACCTAGGATGGTGCTAAACCATTCACAAGGGATCTGCCCCTATCATCCAGTCACCTCCCATCAGGCCCCACCTGCAACATTGGGAATCACATTTCAACATGAGATTTGGAGGGGAAAACATCTAAACTGTATCACTGAATTTATTGGCTGGAATATTTTCTATTTGTAAACAGAAAGCCTCCCAGTGAGCAAAATGGAAATTACTTTTTTAAAGTATTTTAACATGATATAGTTATCAAAAAATTAAGTTTGAGTGTTATATATTACAGTGAAATACTAAATGATTATTCATGTTATTTAGTGCTTATGTGAGTGAATGTTTGTACAGGGCAGAGTGCTAACCACTATTAAGATTACATACATAATCCCTTAAGGAGGATATGTGTTTACCAGTTTAGATTCCTATTTGTTGCGAAAAGTCAGTGTATTTATCATCTTTTCAGATGGTAGCCATTTTTATAAGCTGTTGGCTTCCATTTGAAAGATGCTTTCACGTGTTTCTTCAAAGGCAAGTATTTATAACCATTTTTTCAAAAGGCATTTTCTTCTTGTGTGTTTAAATAGCTAACTTACTTTTACAAGAATTTTTTCCTTCCCTCTCAGTCGTCCACCTCACCACACAGCTTTAGCTCCCTATTTGAATGATAAACTTAATGAGGGTGTGCTCCTTAGCCAGTCAAAGAAAGGCACTCATAATTAGAAATGTCTCTGATACCTACTAGTGACACAGTGGAAAGAACACAGACTTTGGAGAAGGCAGGCATGGATTTGAGTCATGATTCTGCTGTATGTTCATTCTTTGAGTTCATTTTCTTATTTGTAAAATGGAGATAATCGTAACTATCTTTGAGGGCATATTATTAGCTACCAATAAATGGTAGCTAATAATAGTGATAAAAATAATGGTAACCTTGGATTCAGTAGCATCTGAGGTTTCTGAAGGCTCTGACAAAGCTAGGTGAGAGCTAACCGCTCTCAAGATCTCTGAAGTATATAGAGCCTATGCTTTTGACACCTGAAGCCTGTCTGTCCTTGTTTTGATCCTTCTTGCCTTTTCTTCTATCTCATAAAAAAGACAATGGTATTGCCCTTGTATTTTAAAGGCTTGTAATTAAGGTTGGGAAATGAATAAAACTGTTTTTGGGAGCCACTGGGAAAGCTGGAGTTAGGCCTTTGGCTGCTTCAGAAGCTTTTTATTGAAGGTTTGATTAAATAGCCATGAAGTGTTCTGAATGTAGTTTAGCACCTCAAATATTGGGATCACTTCCTGTTAGGAAAACTATTATTTCTGTAAATACAAGCAGATTTGATGAGTTAAGGTCATCCCTACCATTAAATTCAGTGAATTCCTTTTTTCTCCCCATTTCTCCTAATAAATATGTATTGAACACCTAGCCTGTGCTAGGCCATGTGCCTACTTGATTGTATACCCTAAAAGGAGATGTTGAATTAAGGAATCTAAGAGTTCTAGGTTGTTGCCTATTATTTAAATGAAGATCCTAAAACCTTAGAGCTGCACTGTCCAGTAAAGTAGCCACTAACTACAGGTGGCTACTGAGCACTGGAAATGGGACCAGTGTGAATTAAGATGTGCTGTAAGTATAAAATATACACTGGATTTCAAAGATATCATTTGAAATATATATATAAAATAACAATGATTTTATGTAGATTACATTTAAAACAATATTTTTGACATAGGTTAAATGTTACAATTAATTTCACCTGTTTAAGTTGGCCACTAGAACATTTCAAATTATACATATGACTCACATATTTTTACTGGACAACGCTGCCTTAGAGCCTCAGTGACTTGGTAAGATTATACATCTAGCTAGGGCTCCTTTGGCCAGTGGAAATTAGAAATTGCTTTACTTTGAAAATGGAAGATAGATAATTCAAACCCCATTCAGAAAAAAGTTAAATTAACACTAAGGACTTTGAAACATTTTAAATCCTGGATGGTTAATCTGGTAGAATCTCTTAGTATTTCAGATTTGGGATTTTCAACAGGGACAAACTGGAAAAATATACCCATTGATTTAGTAGCCTAAACCAATTTTTTTCCCTAAGCGTTCACAAGTTACCCTATATAGGTGACTCCACTCCCTCGATATTTGCTGGGTGGGGGATGGCAGCAGATGGGGGGGGGACAAGATTCATCTAAAAGGCTTGTCTGTATATTTTTGAGTATGAATATTTTATCCAAATCTATCTTATTAGGTAGATTGATTTAGTATAGTGAAATTGATTCATCATTTAACGATACTTGAGTAGATATGGGGTTGGGCTCTGGAAATACAGTGGTGAACAAGGCACAGACCTTGAGTAGAGCTACAGGCTTTTTTTTGGTTAGCTGGTTTTTGTTTCCATTTTTACTTTTTATTTGGAAATAATTTTAAACTGACAGGAATTATGAGAATAAAAATAGGAGAAAGAACACTGTATACCCTTTACCCAAATTCACCTATTAACATTTTCCTGTTTGCTTTATAGTTGTCTGTGCACACACGTATGTGCGCATGTACACGTTTGTATGTACACACAGGTACATTTTTTTTCTGAACTATTTGGGAGTAAGTTGCATGCCCTTTACCACTGAATGCTTCATCGTCTAATACCTAAAAATAGGAATATTCTCTTATGTAACCACAGCACAGTTATCAATTCAGTAAACAGGAAATTCAATACATTTATTGACACAGAATACTTCTGATCTACCGTCAACATTTCACTTCGGTCAATAGATCCACTCATTTATTTTATAACAGTTTTCCCTTTTAGTATAGGATCCAATCTAGGATCAGGTAAAAGATTTACTTGTCATGGCTCTCTCTTTTTTAACCTGGGACATTTTCAAACCTTTGTCTTAAAATGACATTTCCTTCCCCACCCTTTTTTATAGAAAACCCAAAATGAGAAATGTTCTATTTCCTCATGATTAGTTTCAGGTTATGCATTCCTGACTGTAATACTATAAAATGATGTGTTCTTCTCATGGTGTCACATCTGGAGGCCTATGCAGTCCATCTGGCCCTCATTGGTGATGTTCATTTTGATCACCCAGTCAAGATGTTGTTCCATTTGTCCACTGTATAATTGAATTTTTCCCCTTTACAACTAATAAGCTTTGGGTACACAATTATAAAACTGTGTGTACTTCCTACTCTTCATGCAGATTTTCCCCTAGATTTAGCATCCATTGATGATACTTGCTTGAAGCAGTCTCTATGCTATGATGACTGCAAAATGATTTTTCCAGCTCCAGCACTCCTGCATGTTTACCAATTGGCTTTTACTGTAAGCAGGGACTTCCCTTCTCCCCTATTTTTGTATGTATGTATTTAGTTCTCTTCATTGATACGGATGCATGGCTCCCTCTTTTCTACAGGTTTATAACTCATTACTGTCTTCTATTATTTTGGTATTCAAATTGTTGCAAATGTGGCCAGTGAGTGCACCTCTTCAAGTTGACTTCCAGGTCCTTATATGTTCCCATCACTTCTTGAGTACATCCTCACCATCTGTAATAATGAGCTATATTCCAGGTGGGGCTTCAGGTTTTTTTGTTTTTTTTTTATTTTATTTATTTATTTTTTTTTTTTTTTTAGTCT
>NW_016808868.1:60159-71044 GCF_001698545.2 Rhinopithecus bieti | reverse complement strand
TGTAGATAATCTACTCCTTGTTTTTCTAATGCTAAATCCTTACTGATACCTATTTTAAATGTAAGCCCACTTTAAATGTAAGCCCACTTTCACTCACATTACCTTTGTCTTGCTGTGTGTCTTACATTGAATTACATCTCATCTCTAAGATAGAATGTGTCTTTCCCACTCAGGGGACAACAGAGAAGTAGGCCTACCACTTCTCCTGTCCCACTGTCCCCTTGTTGTGTTTTATATCATCCTTCACAGGATCGTAGTGTTTTGGGTTATGGCACTTACCTATTTGCTTAACTTTGGGCAGCACTACTTCTACCATGCTCACTGGTCTTCCTCACACATAGTCAGTACTCATGTTCAAACTCTACCTTATGGCAGTGTGAGCAGCTCAGGATATAACCTAAACCTATATACAGGTGTGGTTAATTACAAATAGAGACTTACAGAACAATGATGGTAACAGAGGTGCTTCCTTTGTTTGCAAGCCCTTTACTAGTCTAGAGCTTTGGGCTTATGGTTTTTGTGTTACAGCTTGCATTTGCTTTTTCTCACACACATTTCCAGCCTGAATCTCAGCTCTTTACTTTAGCCCCATTTTGGTTTCTGGTAGAGCAAAGATACTTCCCACCAGAGTGAAACCAAGTAAGGGTGAAGCTTTTAGTTTAAACCACTTCCTAGCAATCACCTTCCTCACCTATCTTAGGGCCCCACCTAGCCCTGACCTTGTTTTATTTCATTTAGCCCTTTATTACCTGCATTTTTCATGACCATTTAACTAAACTGAAGGAATAGAACTTTACATTCAGCTCAGTGAACATTTGTTGATAATTACGCTGTCCTAAGTCTTCCACTTTTTTCTTCCCTTGGGATTAATAAAATATATTGTATGGAGATTTACCACCTACTGGCTCTGGAAAACTGTTTTTCACATTAAAATGTATGAGGCTCAGTAGTTTGCATTTAATGCGCAAGCCTTAGAGCCTCACTCAGGGGTATCATCCTCAATTTAGAATCACTTTTTAGGAATATGATGCTTTTTTGCCTAATTCCTTTCAAAAGTGTTCATTATATGTCTTAAAAATTCTTACCTCTGAAATGATTTTGATTTCTTCTTCATGTTTACTGTTNATAGAGACACAAAAAACCCTCCAAAAAATCAATGAATCCAGGAGTTGTTTTTTTTTTAAATAGGTAAGAGCTTTAGGTGCACAGATGGTTTCAGTATAGTGTGTTTAGTGTTCCTGTGAGGGTAAGCAAAGCCTGCTTTGGCAGCATCATGGAGGGGAGAGGCAAGGCAGCAGGACTAAGACGGGGAGTGTCAGTGGAAGCCTCCTTAGAGGAGATGCCACCACTACTGAGTTGTACAGGATCAATAGGAATAAAGTAAAATATGTAACTAGACTTAACCATACTTTTTTTTTTCTTTTTTAAATAGAAAATGACTGTGGTGCTAGAAGATCATTACTTTTGGAAAGCCAGTTAACATCCATTTCCTAAGAGAAACTTCGCCACCATTTGCTCTGGCATGGCGCAAAGCAGCCCACAGCTTGATATTCAGGTTCTCCATGATCTTCGACAACGTTTCCCTGAAATTCCAGAGGGCGTGGTGTCTCAGTGCATGTTACAGGTAAGTTACCACCAGTGATAGTGATATTAAGTTTTAGTTTTTCCTATTAGAGCTGGTGATGTGTGATGTAATTAGAACCCAGTTATGCTTTCTTTGTGTGTGTGTGTGTGTGTGTGTGTGTGTGTGTGTGTGTGTGTGGTCGGAGGGAACATTTAGAGCAGGATTTCCCCTCAACCTTGGCACTGTTGACAGTCTGTCCTGGATAATTCTCTGTTGTGGGAGTCTGCCTTGTGCATTGTAGAATTACTAAACATTCTAGGCATCCGAGGCCTCTACCCAGTAAATACCAATAGCTTCCCCGCAGTTGTGACAACTGAAAATGTCTTTAGACATTGCCAGATGTCTCATGGGAGGCAAAATCTCCCACCATTGAGAACCACAGATTGGAGAGGAGAGTAAAAGCAGGTAGCAACAAGAAAAACAGATTCTCCTTATGTTTCACTTTTGAAGATTTTGGGTTGTACTATCAGTCCCTAAGTCCTTAGAGTTGAATTTTACTTCTTAGACTATACACTTTTTGAGTCTTTTTTTTTTTAAAGTCTGCTTAGATAGGCCGGCGCGCGGTCCTGGCTCAAGCTGGTAACCAGCCCACTCTTGGGAGCCGAGACGTGGTGGATCACGAGGTCAGGGACTATCGAAGACCATCCTGGCTAACATGGGTGACCCCGTCTCTACAAAAAATAACAAAAAACTAAGCCGGGCGACAGCGGTGCCGGCGCCGTAGTCCCAAAGGCCTGCCCTTTTCGGAAGGGGCTGGAGCTTTCAGGAAAATGCGTGAACCCGGGACGGCAGAGCGTTTGCAGTGAGCTGAGAATCCGGTCAATGCACTCCAGCCTTGGGCCTGACAGATCGAGAACTCCTCTCAAAAAAAAAAAAAAAAAAAAAAAAGTCTGTTATAAATCTTACTCCTTGTGTTTCTTTAATGCTAAATCCTTACTGATACCTATTTTTAAATGTAAGCCCCAACTTTTAAATTGTAAGCCCACTTTCACTTCACATTACCTTTTGTTTCTTTCTGTGTGTCTTACATTAATTACATTTTCTCATCTCTTAAGATAGAATGGTGCTTTCCCACTCAGGGGACAACAGAGAAGTTAGCTACCACTTCTCCTGTCCCACTGTTTCCCCTTTGTTGTGTTTTATATCATCCTTCACAGATCGTAGTGTTCTGTTTATGGCACTTACCTATTGCTTAACTTTTGGCATCACTACTTCTACCATGCTCCCACTCGTTCTTCCTCACACATAGTCAGTTACTCATGTTCAAAACTTCTTACCTTTATGGCAAGTGTGCAGCAGCTCAGGATAATACCTAAACTATATACAGTGTGGTTAATTACAAATTTTTAGAGACTACAGACAATGATCGGTAACAGAGGTGCTTTCCCTTTGTTTTTGCAAAGCCCCCTTTACTATCTTTAGAGCTTGGCTTAATGCGTTTTTGCTGTTACAGCTTGCATTGGCTTTTTTCTCACACACATTTCCAGCCTGAATCTGCAGCTCTTTCACTTAGCCCCTTTTGGTTTCTGTAGGGCAAAGATTACTTTCCCACCAGGGGTGAAAACCAAGTAAGGGGTTGGAAGCTTTTTAGTTTAAAACCCCAAAAAACTCCCTAAGGGGGGCCATTATTTTCACTTCCCCTCAAACCTTATCTTTAGGGGGGGCCCCCCAACCCTTAAAAGCCCCTTGACCCTGTAAATTTTTCCCATTTTTTAGCCCCCTTTTTAGTTACCTGCCATTTTTCATGACCATTTAAACTAAAACTGCAAGCGCAATAGAACTTTACATTCAGGCTCAGTGAACATTTGTTGATAATTACGCTGTCTAAGCTCTTCCACTTTTTTCTTTCCCTTGGATAATAAATATATGCCTATGGAGATTTACCACCTACTGGTCTGGAAAACTGTTTTTCACATTAAAATGTATGAGGTCGGCTCAGTAGTTTGCATTTAATGCGCAAGCCTAGAGCCTCACTCATGCGGCGTATCCATCCTCAATTTAGAATCACCTTTTTTAGGACATATGATGCTTTTTTGCCTAATTCCTTTCAAAGTCGTTCATTATATGTCTTAAAAATTCTTGTACCTCTGAAATGATTTTGATTTCTTCTTCATGTTTACTTTGTTTTTGTTACATTTTTTTCTATCCTTATTTTGATAATCTATTCTGGTAGTTTTGCTTTTTTTAAAATACTCCTGTAAAAATAATACTTTAATTATCTTGGTTTTTGTGCGTTTTTAAATTTTCTTCATAGGAAATTTACTCAACTTGTCACTATTAAGACATGCTGACAATCCAAACTTTTATATCATTTTGATTTGGATCCTTTTTGTGACAATACTAAGTAGGCTATCTAACTCAGCGTAGAGAACATGGAATTTACAGGTTTTTTAATAATAAAAATATCAGATGGTAAAGCTAATCCATGATACCTTATGTTTAAAAGAAAAGCTCTCCAGTTTTTGTTTTCCCCTAATCCACACGGTCTATTAAAAAAAAAAGAATACCTTTATTTCACGCTTCCATATTTTTTTTGGCCTTCAGATGCTCTGTCAGCCTGACACATTTTCTAGTTGGAATCAGTTTTTGAACTTCCTTTGGCTCCAAATTTGCCTTTTAATAAAATCTTTTCCCCCCTTCCTTGCCTCAATACAATTTTTTCAAGCCCAAGGGTAAAAATTTAATTTCAAGATCTTTTTGAGTTGTAAAATGATTTTCTTTCTTCAAATTAATACATTCCTTTCTGTAACCCCAAAGTATTTTTTTTAAAAAGTATTTTTGAAATTTTTTTTTAAATTTTCTATATTTGATATAATACTTAAATTTGCTTAACCTATCATCTGGGTAGGATTTAATGTCTTTACAGCGCATGATCTCATTTTTTTAAAGTTATTTTTTTGCAATTTTAGTATCAAAACTGTATATAAAAAAGAAAAAGGTTAAAATGATGATCATTTTAGAGTTTTTTTAATTAAAGCCAATTTTCCATTTTTAAATTTTTCTGAAGAATTCATTTTGCGCAAAAGATTTTTTGCTTTTTACTTTTTTTTTTAAACTTTCCTAAGCTCTAGTTTAAATAATGCTCTTTTGCAAGCCATCCTTTTCCCTTGAAACTTACCATGTGACGAAAAGAGCCACTGCGACTCAGGGAGAGTTAAGAATCTAGAATGACTTTCCAGTTAACTAGTAAGTGCTATTTGCTCAATGCCATGGTAACTTCCCGCGCATTTCGTAACTTCCCAGGCCATCAATTTTTTTTCTTCCTCAATCTGCTAATGTCGGAAACTTGTTTCATTTGGAGCAGGATGAACTCTAATAGGGAGGTCTTCTCCAACTATTAAAATTACAACATTAATGGCGTCCTATTTTAGGGCTTTAACTTCATTTTTGCGTTTTCTCAGCAGACAGTGAATTTATTTTCTTTTGTTTTTATATAAAACGCTCTCCTAAAATATATAGTTAAATATCGCATGCCATGTGCCATATCTCCTTGTTGGTATTATTATTTTTATTTGAACTACAGAGAAAGTCACGAATAATTTTGGGAAACTTTTTATTGGATTACTTAAAAAGTAGCTGGAACTAATATGCGGTTTCTTTACACTAGTAAAATTTTTTTTAGTTTTGAATTTTTTGTTATTTTCAATTTAAGAAAACTGCTTTTTTGATATATTTTTAAATTTTACAAAAAAGAGGAACCTTTTTAATTAGTCTGATTTACTGTTCAGTTTTGGAAACTTTTTCACTTTAAAAGTGTCAGTTGCTATTACCTTCTTTTTTGCCTTTGAGTGTGTAGAACAATACAATTTTTCAAATCCTTTTTTCCAGTTTTGATTTTTTGAAAAGTATACCAAGAACACCTTTTCAGCGGGCTAAAAAAACTTTTTTGAGACTGCTTTTTGAGAGTATGAAATGGAAATTTTTGAACATTAAGCAGTCGGACACCAGGTTTTTTAATTAAAATTTACCCCCCCTAAACCTCGGGCCAAAGTCATAGAGCCATTAGTTCAAGGTACGGATTTTTTTTTAATACTTTATTTGCTTTTGGCTTAAATCTGCTATATAAATTTTTTGCGTTCAGAAGTTTTTTGAAAGTTATTCAAAGGGAATAAATTTAGGTAAAGAAAAATGAGGGCTGCTTTTTTTTTTAAAATTTTTTTTTATTTTTGTTTAACTCTGAAGGAATGTTATTGTAATTCTTTTTCTCCTTTTGTGGTTTTTTTTTAGTGCCTTTTAAAACTAAAGCATGGTTATTTTTTTATGTTTTTTATCGATTTAAATATTAATCATGGATATTACTTATACTTATATTGCAGCAATTGTGGTGAATCCGAGATAAGCCCAACATTTTAATTTGTTGAGATGCAACAAGTATAAAATGAGTCCTGGATTTGGAGTCAGAAAACTTGGGGTTGAGTCACAGTGTTCATTAGTAGGTACTTTACATTTCTGTAGCAGTAGCAGTAGTGGTAGTACTAGTAATGTGAGCTAAATGTTTGTAAAATAATATGGATCGTTTGGGATCTCCTTTTCAGGATAGATGACCATGAAGCTTTTTGTGGTTAAGATACTGCTCTCTATTTATTCTGTGACAGTAGTATTTGCATAACTCTCTGGCAAAGCCTGACTTCCACTATTAGAATTTGTTAATGTTGCCAATGTTACTTTTACCATTTTTCTCCCCTAGAATAACAACAATCTTGAAGCCTGTTGCCGAGCCCTTTCCCAGGAGAGTAGCAAATACTTATATATGGAATACCATAGTCCAGATGACAATAGGATGAATAGAAATCGCCTTTTACATATTAACCTGGGTGTCCATTCTCCTAGTAGCTATCACCCAGGAGATGGAGCCCAACTTAATGGTGGTCGAACACTGGTACATAGCTCAAGTGATGGACATATTGATCCACAGCATGCAGCAGGTAAACAGCTGATATGTTTAGTTCAAGAACCACACTCAGCTCCAGCTGTTGTTGCTGCTACTCCCAACTACAATCCATTTTTTATGAATGAACAGAACAGAAGTGCAGCTACTCCTCCTTCACAGCCACCTCAACAGCCATCTTCCATGCAAACAGGAATGAATCCGTCTGCTATGCAAGGGCCTTCACCACCACCGCCACCTCCTTCATACATGCACATACCTCGGTATAGTACAAATCCAATTACTGTTACAGTATCCCAGAACCTCCCTTCTGGACAGACTGTACCAAGAGCTTTACAAATTCTTCCACAAATTCCAAGCAATCTCTATGGATCTCCTGGTTCTATTTATATTAGACAGACATCTCAGAGTTCATCAGGAAGACAAACTCCTCAGAGTACGCCGTGGCAGTCCTCACCACAGGGCCCAGTGCCTCACTATAGCCAGCGTCCTTTACCTGTTTATCCACACCAACAGAACTATCAACCTTCTCAGTATTCTCCCAAACAGCAGCAGATCCCTCAGTCTGCTTACCATTCACCACCTCCTTCTCAATGCCCTTCACCCTTCAGCTCTCCACAGCATCAAGTGCAACCTTCCCAGTTGGGCCACATCTTTATGCCACCTAGTCCTTCAACTACTCCACCCCATCCATATCAACAAGGACCTCCTAGCTATCAGAAACAGGGAAGCCATTCAGTAGCCTATCTTCCATATACAGCATCTAGTTTATCCAAAGGTTCCATGAAGAAGATAGAAATTACAGTTGAACCTTCTCAAAGACCTGGGACAGCAATTAATAGGAGTCCTTCACCCATCAGTAATCAACCATCTCCACGGAATCAACACTCACTATACACAGCCACCACGCCACCTTCAAGTTCTCCTTCAAGAGGGATATCTAGTCAACCAAAACCTCCGTTTAGTGTTAATCCTGTGTATATTACATACACACAGCCAACTGGACCTTCGTGTACTCCATCACCATCTCCTCGAGTGATACCAAACCCAACTACAGTTTTTAAAATTACCGTAGGCCGAGCAACGACTGAAAATCTTTTAAATTTAGTGGACCAAGAAGAGCGCTCTGCAGCACCAGAACCTATTCAGCCCATTTCAGTGATACCAGGCTCTGGGGGAGAAAAGGGAAGCCATAAATATCAGAGGAGTTCTAGTTCTGGATCAGATGACTATGCCTACACACAAGGTAAACTTTAACCCTTTTATGAAATTTCATTTCTGTGGTGAGGCAGCAATCTCCCATTCAAATATATTAGCTGTTTAGTTTTAATTAAATGTTTAGTATTAAATGTTGGGCAGTAGCATTGCTATTAAGAATAAAGTTAGTGGTTGGGTGTGGTGGCTCACGCCTATAATCCCAGCACTTTGGGAGGCTGAGGCGGGTGGATCACCTGAGGTCAGAAGTTTGAGATCAGCCTGGCCAACATGGAGAAACCCCACCTCTGCTAAAGTGTGGTAGCGCACATCTGTAATCCCAGCTACTCGGGAGGCTAAGGCAGGAGAATCGCTTGAAGCCAGGAGGCAGAGGTTGCAGTGAGCTGAGATCACGCCACTGCACTCCAGCCTGGGCAACAGAGGGAGACTGTGTCTGAAACAAACAAAAAGAATGAAGTTAGTGCTTCAGGGTCATCTATAGACTTTGTTTTAAAACATGAAATTGTAGGCCTAATAAGGCTTAGTTTAGAAAGAATATTCATAGAGCAAAAAAATACAAGTGAAATGGAAATTGTCAAAAGTACAAACTACAGAGTAGGAAAAAAGAGATTCATGGAGAATGGAGTAAAGTTCATCAAATGAAAGAATTTGAATCTTTTCTAAAGAGGATGGCCCAGAGGGCATAATGATATTTACATATAAATAATATATAAGAAGTGGAATTATTGGATTAGCTAATAGTAGACCTAAATTAGATACAGAGTTTTTAAAAAGTCTATTCAGATTGTTTCAAGATACCTGAGAATTTAGTTTTCTTTCAGTATATAAGAAGGGAAGTAATGATTAAGTAGGCCTGGTAGTCAGCCTGTTGAAAACACACACAAGTATAAAGAGAATCTTAGGACAATAGAACCAGAGGGATGTTCAGGTGATGTCACTTTGGTAGCATTCAGAGAGCTAAATTGAAGCAGATATGGAGGCAGCATAGCATTAGAAAGAAATGAGAGTAAATGCCAACCCCCAAGTTGAATGAGTCTTTTATACATTAGTAATACATATCGAAATTTTCCAGTCACTTATTCAGTGTTGTTCTCTGCAATGACGTTATCTATAATGCTATAGCCTTGCTGTTACATCAACGAGCAAGGATGGAGAGGTTAGCAAAGCAATTGAAACTTGAGAAAGAGGAGCTAGAGCAGTTGAAGTCCGAAGTTAACGGTATGGAGCATGACCTGATGCAGAGACGGCTCAGAAGAGTCAGCTGCACCACTGCGATCCCTACGGTAAGTGATCTGTTAGATGTGTTAATAGGTGGGTTGGGATATTGGCTATCAGGTCATTTATTTTTCTTTAGGTTTTATTCCTGGCAGAGTTCTGGGTTTTTTGTTGTTGTTGTTGTTGTTGTTGCTGTTTTTTAAAACAACAGATGAAGGACTTTTGCCTTTAGTAGTTCTTGTCAAAATAATTCATGTATGCAAATTCCATAGGCTCATCAGTATTTTCAAACACTGATGATAATAATCAAGGTATAGCATCTCATTTATTTGTAAATTGCTTTCTGTCAAAATAGAAAAGTGCACACTGACCAAAAATTTGATGAATTATTCTTTGTGTATTCATTTATTATTCTAAGCGTATGATATATATATATTTTTAAACATTTAAAATTTTTTTTGTAAGTACATTAATTCAGATGATTTAGAATAGATCAATATGAGTTTTGGGGAAGTGTTGACTGTAGAATATTTTAAGGCAGCAGTTTTGTTAAGTATAAATAATTGTAGAAACTGAGGTAACAGTATTGATTGATAACAGTCTTAAAGGGAACTGCTGTAATGAAAAGATTCAGATAATATATTTTTAACATGTTGGTTAATGTATATGAGTTCTAACGATCCCAAGCAACTGATAATTTTGAAACATGTTTAAAATCTTGTGACTTCACAAGCTATGATCCAACCTATCATTTTACCTTTCAACATTTAGCAGTTTTGTGCATATAGTTTATGAAATGTGGTACTATGCTAGATGCTTAGTACATACCTACCAGTGGGAAAAATAGATACATCAACAGATAATTATAATACAGTGTGGTAAGTGCTCTATATGTTCATGGGTAATGAGAGAATTCATACATCAACTCGTTTCTGTGCAGATTCAATGCACTTCTCTGCTCTTATATTATCCTCCTGCTGGAATGCCCTTCTAAAAAGCTCTGCACGTGTAAATCTTGTCTGTTCTGTTCTTCAAGGCTCAACTTAACCTCTACTTTTTCCATGAAGCCTTTCCTCATTTTCCTACCCTCTCTAAACTTAGGGCAATCTCTGAGTTTACAGGTTTAGAGAAGTGGGCATATGTCAGGCCTCTTGCAGTCAGCATGTCTGCAGCCACTCCCTCATAGAGAAGTTTCTACTTGAGGTTCTTGGCTTCAAAGGGGATCTGTGAATTCTCTGAAATTATATGCAGAGTTTCATAAGTGTGTCTAATATGGGAAGTGGGTCTATAGCTTTCATCAGATTTTCATAAGATTATTACATTGAAGGAAAAAAAGAGTGAGGAACCACTGCCCTAAACAATAGGCAGAGAGAAAAGGGGAAGGCATTTTAGAAGAGAAAAGAACAGTAATAAGGTAATGAAGGCTTGAAGTCAAGATGGAGAGTGACTTTTAGGAGACAGTGACTGCAATTCCCTGGCATAAGCATGAGATTTCTGAAGAGTTAACAGAGGGTAAGTGGGGCTTTGACCTTGAATGCTAGGTCGAGGTGCTTGAACTTTATTCTGCTGGTAACAGGGAACAAGTGGGAGTTTTTCAGAAAGAGAGTCTTGAGAAATAGGCATATTCACTAATTTAATGACTTTTTTGTAATATCATCTATAGTCCTCAGTATAGTCAATATTAGAAGTGAGGAGGAAGATTTTAACTACTTAAAGCAATGGAAAAACAACAGAGCCATCTTTAATGGAAAGGTGATGTTACTACAAATCA
Source organism: Rhinopithecus bieti (assembly GCF_001698545.2). Taxonomy (NCBI): domain Eukaryota; kingdom Metazoa; phylum Chordata; class Mammalia; order Primates; family Cercopithecidae; genus Rhinopithecus; species Rhinopithecus bieti. The sequence continues at coordinate 60,331 of NW_016808868.1, read as the reverse complement.
AAATTCTGCCTCATTTTCTCCATTTGAAATCTTAATTGAATCGTCTGATTGTGGAAGATATTGAAGGACATAACCCATATGGGAATCCACCTATGGTGGTTGGGTACTTTGGAAACCTTTAGGTACCTGTAGAGCATAAACAAATTTTCTTAGCATAGTAATTTTCTTTTTT
>NW_016808868.1:48285-59717 GCF_001698545.2 Rhinopithecus bieti | reverse complement strand
TTTTTGAGACAGAGAGTCTCACCCTGTCACCCAGGCTGGAGTGCAATGGTACGATCTCGGCTCACTGCAACCTCCATCTCCCAGGTTCAAGTGATTCTCCTGCTTCAGCCTCCCGAGTAGCTGGGATTACAGGTGTGCGCCACCACGCCTGGCTAATTTTTTGTATCTTTAGTAGAGTCGGGGCTTCACCATGTTGGCCAGGCTAGTCTTGAACTCCTGACCTTGTGATCTGCCCGCCTCGGCCTCCCAAAGTGCTGGGATTACAGGCATGAGCCACTGCACCTGGTCCCCAATCTATCTTCTTGAGAAAGGAAAAAGAGAAGTTGGTGAAACTGCTGCCCTGGGCTGTAATTTAAAGTTTTATTATAATTTCAAAGATACATAAAATAGTATAATGAACCCCCATGTAGCCATCCCCCAGACTGAGAAATTGGTAGTTCATGTGGGTGCTAACATCTGAGAGATAAGACATTTAAGTGTGTTTCCCATGTGTTTCTGTTGCCAAGCCTAGAGTAAAATGGAGGACAATTGTAGTACACGGCAGAGGGACAGTTGTACGTGGTGGTTGAGACAGTGGGTAGGCTTTCAAGTCAGGTGCCAGTTTGAATCCTACTTCTATTTGTGTCATTCATGTATCCTTGGATAAGTAACTTTCTCTATGCTTGTTATCTATAAAATGTGTGGTATAGTACCCATCTTACGGGATCTTTATTAGGATTATATGAGGTAATATATGTGAAGCAGTTTACACAATGCCCAACAAATAGTAAGTGTTCTTATAAAATATAAGTGTTGGTTGCAAAATACTAGAAAAATTTGCTTGAGGTTTAGACACACAAATCTAAAGCATTTTGTACTTTGACTTCCTTTGAACTTGAGGAACATATATAAGATTATTCTTATGTAGGAAATTAATCAAGAAATAAATCATTTAGTCAGAATGCCCATTTTGCACATCAAAGCTCATTTGAGGAACCATGACATAGTGGAAAGAGAGCCCACATAGGCTTGGGAGTCAGAATTACTCAGGTGCTCACTGGCTATATTTGACTTCTCTGCATCTGATTTTCCCTATCTGTAAAAGAGAATTATAGCAAGTACATTATAATAATTGTCAAGATAAAGAGACAGTGTATGTAATAAGCCTGGCATGAAGTAGGTAATCAGTAGATGACTAGCCTTATCATTGTCCCACTTGTGTATAGGAATACCCAGTAGAGAATTGATGTTTTTGCTACTAAAGCACACATTGCTACCTTCAAGTTTTCAAACAAATTGCTTATCAGGCATTGTATACAAAATTGATTAGAAAGCTGCTTGCCTAATGATACTGCAGTGCACATTTGTGACCAGCTATGGGGTGGGGGGAGTTGTAGAAACTTAGAATAGCAGTGAAATAATCTTTTTCTAAGGAGAGCAGAAGTACAACATGTAAGATGCATGATGGTGTCATTTCCCTTAATCTGTTATTTGCAAAGCATTGTATTAAATGCTGACGAAGATGTCATCTGTTAGATCTGCATGTGAAATGAGATAGGTATATCTGTGAGTCTATATGTATTTGTGTGTGAGAGAAAATATAAGTACTTTCAGAGTATTGAGATAGAAATGTTAGCTTTTTGCCTATAAAGTTTATAGATGAAACAGTTTCAAGAAGGGGGAAATTTAAGTTTTACTTTGAAAGATAAGATTTTAATATGCAGAAAGCTGCCAGTTGCCCCCTCCCTCAAGTTATTTCCCCCCGTTCTTCCTGTTCTGATTAGGTTTTTGGACTGTCCTACAGCTTTGAGTCCCAGAGGCATAACGGAGGCCAAGCCACAAAAGAACATCAGTGGTCTCTGACGCTGGTCTATGCCAGCTTTGGAAAAAAAGCTTACCGTTTTTTATTTTGAAATGTTAGCTACAAACATCCTGTTATCTTACAGACAACTTTGAATTATACATACCCAATTTTGAAATTCCTTCTCCACAAAAACTACTTTTGACAAATGGCGGTAATTTCTCAGAAACTGCTTTTTCCCCCCTCAGTTTAATCACAAGCTATATGAAAAAGGACATAAGAATCTTACTGATAAACCCTTAGTAAGATCGAGTGGTTCTACTATCTTTGGAAATGAGCCTGTTGATGAGAGTATTTTTGTTGTTTCTGAGACAGAGTCTCGCTCTGTTGCTCAGGCTGGAGTGCAGTGGTGCAATCTGGGCTCACTGCAACCTCAACCTCCCAGGTGCAATCAATTCTCCTGCTTCAGCCTCCCGAGTAGCTGGGACTACAGGCATGCGCCACCACGCCCAGCTAATTTTTGTATTTTTGGTAGAGACAGTGTCGCCATGTTGGCCAGGCTGATCTCAAACTCCTGACCTCAAGTGATCCACCTGCCTCGGCCTCCCAAAGTGCTGGGATTATAGGAGTGAGCCACTGCGCCCGGCCTGATGAGAGTATGTTTTTTGTTATGAGCAAATGTGTGGTGGCCGCTTCACTGTTTAGGGCCACTGTGGCTGAAACGTCTCTCTTGTCCCCAACTCCCTAAAACCTATGGAAAAGATCATCCTTTTCAGGTGCTTGACTTTCCCGATAGGTTCTTCCATGTGTTCCTAGGAAGACAGCATCACTGTGTGGAGCCCTTAACTAAATACATTATCTTTAATTTAAATGTTCAAGTATATATTTTAAACTATTTGAATATTGCTTGATAGGCAAAGCACAAAGCATTGTACACATTAGTGTCACATAGTTTTAGCCCATAGGAATTAGAAAAGGCAGTCCATAATAAATATTTCTGAATGACTTTTTTTGTTCCTTTAGCATTCTGTGGAATTGTAGCTATTATATTCTGCCTTTTATCACTTATTTTAAACTTTGATACCTGCTTATTTAATGGGCATTCTCAGTTATTCTGATAATACCTCCTAACATCATATGAATTAAGATATCCTTTCTGCTCATTTTTCTTTCACTGGCATATTAACATTTAGCATTCAGCAAAGTACATGTTTTCAACAGAATAGGATTTTGTTCTGTCTTCCTAGAGTAGCAGATATTTAATTTTTCACTTTATATGTTATAGTTAAAATCACCCTAGTAATTAATAACTGGGCTGTGCTGAAAGCTTCAGTATTTCAGCCTCTAGATTCTAAACTTTGACTTTTTTACTGTACATATATGTACACATGTGTATATATATATACATACACGTGTATATATGTACACATACACGTGTGTATATATGTACACATATACACATGTATGTATAAAATAAATTAAGAATGGCATGGGAAAGCTTTATTGAATGGAAGATTAGAACTCTCTTCACATTTCAGTGCCTCATATGTGCCCCTGAAAGGCCTAAGGAGTGGGCTGTCCTGAAGAGGTGGAGGCAGAAGAAAACAAAGTTGGGGAAAAAATGGAATTCAGTTGTTTCTGAAGTTTTCATGCACTAGAGTAACTGCCTCCTTCAATCTAGAAAAAAAGATGACAAAATATTTATATATGAATTTATATAGGAGTCTTTTATATAAATCCTGGCTCTACCAATTACTAGCTTTATAACTTTAAGAGAAGTATATAACCTCTCTGTGCCTCGGTTTCCTCATCTACAAATTGGGCACAGTATTAGTACCTACCTTAAAAGATTGTTAAGAAGAAGGAATGAGAGAATTCTGGTAAACACCATACTGTTGTAATTTTTACCAGGCTGGACAAGACTAATATCATGGACATGACTCGTTTAAAAGGTTGATTCTTACATTTTCCCTTACCATGAAAACATAGAAACAAATTATTCTCAGTGTTCTGTGATTAAAATGGTAGTATCTTGTATGGTAGAACACAGTCCACTGTTGCAGCTCACCACTTTATATGCAGATTTTGTTTATATGTGGCCATTTTGATGTCCCCATTTTACCTGACTATTCCTTTAAAAACATACACATAGGACTTCTTAAACATGCCCTCTTACGGACTAAGGCCATATTCTTGGTAATACCCAATCATTACAATTAACATGAAACGCAGTTCTTAAATGTTGGGCTTGATAATGACTTTCCCACAATTGCTATTTTGGGTCCTTTTTTACTAGCCTGAGGAAATGACAAGATTGAGAAGCATGAACAGACAACTCCAGATAAATGTTGACTGTACACTGAAAGAAGTTGACCTCCTTCAATCTAGAGGTATAGACTTGATTATTTGGTAAACCATAAGTAATAGTGTGGTATTTTAAGCTGCTTAAATAGCAATAACTTTGGTTTTGTAGATTTAAGAGACAGTTTTTATCCATGATAAGATTACAATCCTGGTAAAGAGATCGCCCTGTCCCGTGGTCATGGATCAGATTTGGGGATGAAAAAATAGTTTTACTTTGGCAGTTTCATCAAGTTCTTATCATTTAGACTGTTCTATGTTGTTACTTTGCATTTATCCTTTTTTTGTCATTTACTGTGAATATTTTATAAATTGATGGGTTTTAATTCTAAAACTTTAAGTAGAGTTCATATTATGTGATAGACATCTAAAGTATCTGTAAAAAGGGATCCCAAATCAGAATATCAGATTTCTCAGTTTTAAAATAAACTCTATATGTTATTTTTCATGTTATGTTATGTGAAAACATTCAACTATAATCATAGTTTTAGTTTTTTGGATTTTTTTACAGAAGTATACTACAGCAGAAGCTCTCTTAAACTTTCATTTACCCAACTCACCAGATTAGAGATGGTCTTCATTTTCTGTGCAAAATATACTGACTGATGTCCACAGCTGCTGCATACTTTTGACTAGTAGGCTGCATTCTGGTAGGCCTATGAATATTGCTCCCAGCGGTTGAATTGTCTGCTTACCAAGAGTTGATTCTGTCCCCAAACCTGTTTATACCAGTTATTGTATTTCTGCATTTTAATGTTTCATAAACTGACATGAAGGAGAAAGTTGCTCTTTCTATGAAAGCCAAAGGCAGATCACTCAAAAAATAGGGATTGTGAATTAGATATTGGTGAAAACAACTGAAAAAGGTTAAGGGAGAAAATCATATAAGTCTAAAAGGATTCTGTACTCAAATTGCATTATAAGTGTTCTTAATATCTTTCTTGCTCCATTCTAAAGCAATCAAAATTATAGATTGCTAAAATTATAGTTCAGCAAACTAGGGCCTGTTGCCTGTTTCTGTGAATAAAAGTTTTAGTGGAGCGATAGCCATGCCCATTTGTTTACAGATTGTCTATGGTTGCCTTTAGTGTTTCAACAGCACAGTTGACTGCTTGCAACAGAGACTATATCACAGGTCCACAAAGTCTAAAATATTATCTGGCCCTTCACAGAAAAGGTTTGCCAACCTCTGCTGTAGGTCATCATGGGTGTGGTTTATGTAAGAAATACAATATGGAACCCCAGCCAACAGACACATAAAAATAAGGTCTTCGTCTAACTTCAAAATATAGCTATATACAAGTGTTTTGTTACGTTAAAGTTGACATGTAATTTTTCTTAACGATTCTGTGTATTAATCACCTTTCCTGCCCCCCCATCCCCCACACTTACTTTTCTTGATTATGGCAGCTAAGAGTTTCTACAGTATTTTAAGAGTATATAATAAAATATCTCATTGCCATTTTTAGCCAAGATTAAACAAACAGTAGGCTGGGCACAATGGCTCATGCATGTATTCCCAGCAGTTTGGGAGGCCAAGGCAAGAGGATCACTTGAGCCTACGAGTTAAGAGACCAGCCTGGGCAACATAGGGATACCCCATCCCTACAAATAATTTTTTAAAAATTAGCTAGGTGTGGTGGTGTGTGCCTGTGATCCCAGCTACATGGGAGGCTAAGGCAGGAGTCACCCAAGCCCGGGAGGTCAAGGCTGCAGTGAGCCATGATTGCACCACTGCACTGCAGCCTAGGCACCAGAAAGAGACTTGGTCTAAAAAACAGAGAGAGATTAAAGATTAGTGGCAGGTGAACCCAAAAGACATGGCATTATCTGAACAACAGACAAGAAGCAAATTTGAATGTGAAAATTGAGCAATCTAGTCAGGTACCCTTAAAGTTATTTGCAGAAGCCTAGTCACTCTATAGCCCACTAACTTGAAGCAATCAAAGAATGACTATGCATGATGTAGGGGTTACATAAACTATTGCTACTATATTTTACAAGATTGCATCAATTTTTTCTACTTGTGTGGTCTTTGAAGCAAAACAGTGAAACATTTGGTTAGGATACTTATAGTAAGCCTTTTGTGATCTAGAAATTAGAACATGAGCTGTAACAAGTAATTAAAGAAATACATATGCAGCTTCTTAAAGCATAAAAAGATCCAATTAATACATCAGATAGCACTGTGGCTTTTATGAGCTATCACAGCAATTATTTTCAGAAAATTATCTTAAAACAGCATATTCAAGTGGATAAAACATTTGTGAAAGGGCCTGCAAGGGAAACCACTATTAAGGTTTTATAAGCAAAGAGCTGTGTTTCTTGTCTGCATTGGACAATGAGCTCTTTGGGATACTTAGGCATTTCTAAATCTCTTTTCATAACGAATCTAAATGTATCCATTTTATACTAAATTCTACTCTTCCACGCTGCAGAAAACTTTTTTTACTGAGTTCCCAATCTAAACTTTTAAGCTAGGGAAGGAATCTAAACCTTTTTTGGTGGTGAGGGGGGAAGCAGGGAAATAAGCATTTAGAATAGATGCAAATCAGTGCATGATTTTATGAAAACCAGCTTTTTTTGTGATTTTGGTAAGGAAAACTTGTTGGGGAAAAAAAAAGTAGATCTGGAAATCAAGAGATATCATATATTTAAACTATCAGTGTTAGTACCATACAGCATCTTCTATAAATAAGTATGGCTACAGTTAACCGTAATTGTTTAGAACAAGCAGAGCACAATGATAGGTTCACAGAAGTGAAGGCAGCACCCAAAACTGGCACTAGATCAAAACCAACCTTGGAGGAGACACGGCAGGAGATGTGGCTGAAATAGACACTAGACCAGGGAACGAACATTTGAAGACAGGTGAAAATTTTGTGGCAAGACAAAATTCTCAGGTATTGTTCTATCTATTCTGAAACTGGCACCTTTTATCATTGATAAATCTTTAGGAAACATTTAAGATTCTCCTTTTCTTGAAAATAAGAATACATAAACTGTTGATGTTATTTCACATGTATTGAGGTTGTTCAGTAGTCTCAAAATATAACTTGATTAATCCTTGTAAATGTTTATATTTGGCTTCTTCCATAGTTCAATTTATAATGAATTTTTAAGGTAAATTATGAAAAATATGAAAGTAAGCTTTCATTATTTAAGTGTTCTTTCTCATGGTTTGTTCATTAAAAATCAAAACAAGCAGAAAGAGAAAACAGTTCAACCATCCTTTCATTTCTCTTCTTCATTTATCTCCCCAAAGGCCCACATGCCTAATCCTGCCTAAGGAGACTAGCCTTACAATTAGAAAAATATTCCTTTAGGTGTAATACATTGTAGACATACATCTATGTAGTGGTTTTCTTGGGTCTTTTCTCATAGCAATGAAAACACAATTTCATTGGGAGGATAGAATTATGTAATGAGTTCTGAAATCCTGGAAAACATTTTTTCCCTTATGTGTTTTATTTACATATTTTCTTTTAAAAAATCAAATAACAGGAAAAAAGAGTTCTTAAATGCCTGATGAATTTACTTTCTTTATAGGAAACTTTGATCCAAAAGCCATGAATAATTTTTATGACAACATAGAACCTGGCCCAATTGTACCACCCAAGCCATCTAAAAAAGGTGAGTATGAAAAATGTCACAAATATGATAGAAATAAATATCAAAATAATTTGGGATTTCACATTTATATCTGAAGAAATTTCCACTAGAGGTTAACTTATTCAGCATAAAGTTACCATATTTTTATTCTTTTTCGACAGGGTCTCATTCTGCTGCCCACTAGAGTGAAGTGGTGCGATCCTGGCTTATTACAGCCTTGACCTTCTGGGTTCAAGCAATCCTTCTGCCTCAGCCTCCCAAGTAGCTGGGACTGTAGGCACACACCACCATGCCGGGCTATTTTTTTTTATTTTTTGTAGAGATGGGATCTCACCATGTTGCTTACTGGTCTCAACAAATTTACCATATTGGTGTTAATGTGGCAATAATGAAATGTCCCCAAACTTTAGTTTTTAAAAAGTACTGAAATTAGTAACTCTTAGAATGACTGTCAGAGGTAATTTGATGGAATATATAATTTTTACAAACAGAAGTTGAAACACTATATTACATAGTTAACATTATAAATTTACTTAACATTGTAAAAACTATAACCCTAAAAGATAATTCTCATAAAATAAAGAGGATTTTAAAGGTCTAATGTGAGAACAGAAAGTTAGATTTGCAGTAGACTTAAGATTATTTTTCAGACAACAAAAGAATCCCTGTGTACTCAAAAGGGGAGCATAGCAGTTAGTAGCGACTAGGTGTTTTCCCATCAAGAACAAAAGAAATCCTACATAACCAAGGTCTGAAGGAATCATTTTTGGATAATTGTTACATAGAAATGATTTAAAATTAAAGATATCAAATGTGTTCTTATTTTTATGTACCAAATGTTTAATTGGCATTTCCATATCTTAAAAAATTAATTTTAATTGAACTTACACGTTTAGTCATTTAAGCCAGATGCAGTGGCTCATGCCTGCAATCCCAGCACTTTGGGAGGCCGAGACGGACAGATCACATGAGGCCAGGAGTTTGAGACTAGCCTGGCCAACATGGCAGAACCCCGTCTCTACTAAAAATACAAAAATTAGCCAGGCCTGATAGCACGCGCCTGTAATCCCAGCTACTCAGGTGACTGAGGCATGAGAATCACTTGAACCCGGGAGGCGGAGGTTGCAGTGAGCCGAGATCGTGCCGCTGCACTCCAGCCTAGGCGACAGAGACCCTGTCATTTATTCATTCATTCATAAGTAGTCATTGAATGTAGATTAACTTTCTGCCTCATTCTTAATATTTTAATTCTTTTTGCCTTAAGCAACTCAAGGTAGATTGATCATGAAGACACAAAGAATAGTGGAGAATGCCTTATTTTTTTAAAAAAATTACCAGAGAGTATAACATTTAACATCTCATCAGACTTACTTTTAATTAAATATATAAATTCTATCTAAATACTACCTGACCTAATTATTTAAATTTTGGTTGAATAGTTTTCTACGTGTATTAAGCTCATTACAGAGTATTTTTTTTTTTCATTTATAAGTTGCAACACAGTATCTGTTCTTCTTTTTATTGTTTAATATTACCATGGATGTTTCATCTGATCTACATTTAAAAACAGCCTATTGATTTCTTTTGAGATGGAGACTCACTCCGTCACCTAGACTGGAATGCAGTGGCGCGATCTCAGCTCACTGCAACCTCCACCTCCCGGGTTAAAGCGATTCTCCTGTCTCAGCCTCCCGAGTAGCTGGGATTACCCACCACCATGCCCGGCTAATTTTTGTATTTTTAGTGGAGACTGCGTTTCACCATGGTGGCGAGGCTGGTCTTGAACTCTTGACCTCAAGTGACTCAGCCTCCCAAAGTGCTGGGATTACAGGCGTGAGCCACCGCACCTGGCCAAAAAATGGTTTTATTGATTTCTAAAAATGATACAAAGAATCATCTTAGTGGATGACTGCCAAGTGCCAGATTTGGCACTTTGGCAGCATTATATGCAGTTTCTTGCTGAAAGTCACTGAGGTGTATAGTTATCATTGATCAGTTTAAGTCTTTTGGGTTCATAAAATCAGAATCTTTAAACTTGATTTTGCCTGAATGTCTACTAAAGAAGTATCGCCAGACAAACTTTAGTTCATTGATTCAAGGAGCTGTCTTAGAGGAATTGCCCTATCTAAGGGAGTGCATTGGAAAGTTTTTACCCTGGAAACAGGACCAAGTTGATTGATTAGAAATGGTGGAAAACATATGCACCATGAGCCATTCCTCAGCATAAACTCCCTATAGGTGTGGTGTATTAGTCTGTTTTCACGCTGCTGATAAAGACATACCCAAGACTCGGCAATTTACAAAAGAAAGAGATTTATTGACTTACAATTCCACATGGCTGGGGAGGCCTCACAATCATCGCAGAAGGCAAGGAGGAGCAGGTCACATCTTAAAGAGGGCTTGTGCAGGAAAACTCTCCCTTATAATAACCATCAGATCTCGTGAGACTTACTATCACAAGACCTGCCCCCATGATTCAGTTACCTCCCACCAGGCCCCTCCCACAACACGTGGGAATTCAAGATGAGATTTGGGTGAGGACACAGCCAAACCATATCATGTGGTCTGAGGGACCCACCATAAATAACAGACACTGCCGTTACTCAGGAAATGTCAAGGTTTTGAGCCAGGGACAAAGCCAGACCTCTCTTTGGGCAAGGCAGAATTCTTTCCTATGCAATAAAGCAGTGCTTAGAAGGAAATGTATAGCTTTAAATGTTCATGTAAGACAGGAATATCCAAAATCAACGATCTAAAATTCTACCTTAAGAAACAAGAACAAAGTAAAACAAAGTAGAAGAAAGGAAAGATAAGTCAATGAGATAGAAAACAGAAAAGTTAACAAAGCAAGAGTTTGATCTTTGAAAAGATAAACAAAATCAATAAACTTCAAGGTAGACTGATCTGTAAAAAAAAAAAGAGAGAACACAAATTACAACAATCAAAAGTGAAAGATGGGTTATCTATTACAATGATAATGATAATAAGGGAAAGTGATGGACATCTTTATGCCAGTAAGCTTGACACCTTAGATAAAGTGGACAAATTTTCTGAACCATATAATCTACCCAAGCTGAAAACAAGACAAAACAGTAAATATTAGTAAGTATGTGTGTGTGTGTGTGTATATATATATATATATTCATATATATATATATATATGAAACTGAATTCATATATATATATGAAACTGAATCTGCTATCAAAATTTTCCCCACAAAGAAAACTCCAGATCCAGACAGATTCACTGGTGAGTAAATCCTACCAAATATTTAAGAAAGTAAAAATACCAATCTTACACAAATGCTTTGAGAAAATACAGGAGGGAATGCATTCCATATTTCCTTTTTGTTTTTTCATTTTCTTTTCATGTTACTGAGAGGAAGTTGCAGAGATTTTCCGTATACCTCCTGCCCCCACAAATTCAAAGCCTGCCCCATTATCAGCATCCTACACCAGAGTGGTGCATTTGTTACCATTGATGAACTTATATTGAGACCTCATAATCACTCAGAGTCCATAGTTTACATTAGGGTTCGCTGTTGGTGTTGTACCCCATCTTTTTTTATGGCTCTAGCAGAACTCTGATTCTAAAACCTGGTAAAGACATTATGTATCTGCCCCTCACAAAAAGAAAAATTTCAGATCCATATCCCTCATGAACATAGAAACAAAAAAT
>NW_016808868.1:43249-44648 GCF_001698545.2 Rhinopithecus bieti | reverse complement strand
AAAAAAAAAAAAAATCAAGTTTGTTTTCCATTAAGCACTTGCAGATTCTCATTTTGTATTTGAAACTAAATTGGCCTTTTCTAAAAGTACATATAGTTTAGCACAGAATGGCTTGCAATACCACTCAAATACAAAAAAAAAAAAAGATAAACCAGTAAAACACAAATTACTGGTAGAATAGGTTTATTGGTTTGAATAAATGTCTTGGAGTTATTACAGATATATACCAGAAATCCAAGTGGAATATAGTTTATCTGAATAGTAAGTGTGATAATTAGAGAAAGAATATGAGGGAGACAGAAGGAGAGAGAAAGAGACAGAGGAACAAGCCTTTTTGGATTGAACTTTGTAGTTAAGCAATACAGTGTGTTCGTGCTCTTCAGCGGGCTTAGAAAGTCTCCCAACCCTTACTAGTAACTCATAACAGTGGCAGATTGGACTTTGTAGTTAAACAATACAGTGTATATGTGTGCTCTTCAGTGGGCTTAAAAAGTTTCCCCAGTCCTCATCAGTAAGCAAGCAAGCACACTGACCTTGGTGTCCCATGATCTGAGCACTGGTCCTGGTCATCTTGGCCGCCTAACCTTGTTCAGACTCAATCTGAGCACCACAGAGGGACAATCCCGCCAAGTACTCCAAAGGTTGTAAGAGTTAGTGAGATAAGGTATGTGACTCTGTAGAAGTACTTTGCAAATCTAAGAAACAGAACTTTACCTTATTCTTTGGAGCCTAAGGAGACATTAACTCTGCTTTTGTTTACTTGGACAATGGAGTGTTTAAGTACCTGAGCACCGTGCTTTGGATTCTGGAGCAGTGATTTCCAAAGATGAGTTGTACTGTCAGCTCAGAATTGATTAGAAAATGCAAGATCTTTCTTTGGTTCCTAAGGGCAAATAATATAAAGGGTTGCTTACTAATAAACTATAAATTTATAGAAACAATATTCTAGCAAGATATTAGGATGCCTACAGTTCTTGTCTGTGTTGCAAAGTGTCTGCTGGGCTTCTGCACACATAGGTAACTGGAATTCAGGAAATGATTTGGGAGCACGTGGTTGTCAGTATATAATATTGAGTTGGTTCTGATTTTTCAAGTACTGCTATATTTAAAAAATCCACCAGACACAGTTGCCTGTAATACCAACACTTTGGGAGGCTGAGGTGGGAGGATCACTTGAGGCCAGGAGTTTGAGACCAGCCTGGGCAACATAGTGAGACCCTGTCTCTACAAAAAATAAAATTAAAAAAATTAGCTGGGCGTGGTAGTGGCATGCACCTGTAGTCTTGGCTACTTGGGAGGCTGAGGCAGGAGGATCACTTGAGCCCAGGAGATCAAAGCTGCAGTGAGCCATGATTGTGCCACTGTACTCCAGCCTGGACAGCAGAACAAGACCCTGTCT
>NW_016808868.1:29319-42537 GCF_001698545.2 Rhinopithecus bieti | reverse complement strand
TGAAATCTGGTGTATATTTTACACTTATAGCAACACTGAGTTTTTAGAGCATGTCTATTAAAAACCAACAACAGTAAGATACGAATTTTTTTTAAGTGTTAGGTTTTGGGGCATATTGTTCTTTTAAAAGGTAAAGACAAAAGAGGTCCTTTTCTGAAAATGGCATAGTAGGCCAGGTGTGGTGGCTCACGCCTGTAATCCCAGCACTTTGGGAGGCCGAGAAGGGTGGATCACGAGGTCAGGAGATCAAGACCATCGAGATGGTGAAACCCCGTCTCTACTAAAAATACAAAAAATTAGCCAAGCGTGGTGGCGGGCGCCTGTAGTCCCAGCTACCTGGGAGACTGAGGCAGGAGACTGGCGTGAACCCGGGAGGCGGAGCTTGCAGTGAGCCGAGATCACGCCACTGCACTCCAGCCTGGGCGACTGAGCGAGACTCCGTCTCAAGAAAAAAAAAAAACAAAATGGCATAGTAAACATTTTTCCTCCAACCGAAGGCTTTATTCCTCCATATGAGACAAAAAAGAAAACTGTATTAAATCTACATGTTTTAGAGTCATGAGCCAAACAAAAGACACAAGGTGGGTGATAATGGCAGTTAAAAAGCAATAGTTGAAGCAAGAGAAACAAGCCCATCTCCTATTTATAGTCATAGGAAGCGACTGAAGAACCCAGTAATTTTCTGTTACATCGTAAGGCTAAGATCACCTTCCTGTTTGAGGCTGAGCATTATCATACCTTGGGATAAGGTTCAGGGTCTAAAATTCAGTTCTCTTTACCTCTTGGGGAATGTTACGACATTTGTCATATAAGGCAAATTGATAAACCAGAAGTCAGCTTGTTAATTTCCAGTGGAAGATATGCCTAGCCCAAAGTAGTAACTGACAAAGCTTCCCTAGATCTGTTTCTTTTGTTACCTATTTAAAAAGGTGTTGCTTACCTTAGATCTTAATCTCATTTCCAGTTCATAGTGACCATTTCCAGTTACCCTAGATTCCAGGGTGAATTCCATCTGGAGATCTTGAGTCTCCTATTCATTGACCTCAGTCTCAACAGGGACCTAAAAGACAGAAATTACAGGTTAACTCTAGATGCAAAGAGCTTTTTTGAGCACAAAGCCAGAGGGAATAAGGACCTAAGAGGAATGTAAGTTTGGATTTCTTTATCAAATCCTGGGAACCAACATAAGGTTGCCAGGTATGGGCATTTTTAAAAACTGATATATGAAGGATTTTTAATGCCAAAAATGTAGGAAAGAATATGAGAATAAAAGTCTTATATACTGAATGAATTTAGCTTTATGAAAAATGAACTGTAGAATCTTTCTCTTTTCACTGTTCTGGGGAAAACTTTGGTATGAACTGCCACTGCTATTTATGAACCATTAATATAAAATACATGCATATTGTAGAACTTAAGTTGTCATGGAAGAAGGCATGCATTTAGTCAGATGTTTAATATAGTGTGGATAGTATTATACTATAGAGAGGAAAAGTCAAGGTGGGCTGAACGTCAGGGAAAACTTACAGAGGCGACAGAATTTAACATGCTATAAAACGTTTCTCTTTTTTTTTTCATTTGGCTGGAATAAAGCATAACTCTCCACTATTTACAGGTAATGACCTAGGAAGGCAGTCTATTCTGGACATATATCCATCTTCTTATAGCCAAAAAAAAAAAAAAAAGAAATTAGAACAAAGTAAAAGATCAACTTTCTGTTCAACTATGCATTTCCAGTAGATATGTTTACTAATTGGCTTACATATTAAAGTAGGCAATTAACTCCCTTGATTTTGTGGTATTTTCTTTTCAGTTTGGATTATACTTGGAAAAAGGTTAATCTATTTACCTTCCCCCCCCTTAATCCTAACCTCCCTCAGAGCATCGAACTGGCTCCACACAAAGTCCTCGGACACAACCTCGAGATGAAGACTACGAAGGGGCTCCATGGAATTGTGATAGCTGCACCTTTCTTAACCACCCAGCACTAAATCGCTGTGAGCAGTGCGAGATGCCACGGTACACTTGAATTCAGAAGTCTGCGCCAGGTTGAAAGTGAAACTTTGAGCACCACCAGAAGAAAAGGAAACCTCGGGACTCTATTCATCCACCCAGCCTTTTCATTTTCGATTGCACAGCAGGGAGGACGAATGGCTTTGTGGTCGTTGTGCTCACGAAAGGAAAAATGGGGAGGTCTTTTTTTCTCCTTTCTTAACTCACTACAGAGTGAGAGATAGGAAGGGATACTTGAAACTGGGAAAGGATTCACTCTGTGAAAGAATGTACACACAGAAGTCAAGAGCTCTTCTGTGGTGGAATCCCAATTGTTAAAGTTACTGCTGAGTGGCCCTTATTTTTCAAACTAGAACTTTGAATCATAGTATAAAATGTTACAGTTTATGCAAACTGTGAATTCCCAGAGCAGACTTACCTGGTCACTGCTCTCTGGAAAACCAAGGCTCCCCGTGCTGCTTCCCGTTGCTTCCTACTAAAGAGGACAACAGGAAAAAGCACCTAGAATATTTTTTTGGGGGGGCGGGGGGCAAATTAATTAAGGGTATTTGTAATTGCTGCTTTTTTCAGGGGTAATTTCCAACACACATACATGCACACAAAATGTTTTAAAATGTGATTTGTAGCAGTCAGGAACTAGGCATATCATGCCTTTGTTTAAAAGTACAATCAGAGGTGGTAAGATGCCTTTGGCTTGTACAGCGATTCATCAAGCTCTGTCAACACTGGTAACTAAGACCTACTTAATGCCACATAAGAGATGCATTTTTTAAGTTACTGCATGTTTTTATTAAAGCCACCGGTTTTCAAAATAACAAGTCCTTACAAAGTATGATTTTATAAATGATATTCTCGTAACACTGCGCTTTGCCAGTAGCACAGAGAATGTATGCCAAATGCAAGTCCATTCCAAAATCCATTTGGAAATCTTGAACTCAGCTGTGGTTCTTAAACTTTTGCAGTCCATAGGGCCTTTTTTTTTTCTCCTTCCAATTTTGTGATAAATTCATGATGTTTACAGCACAGATAAAACTTTGTGCCATAATCCTAATTTAGCTAAAAGAAATCAATATTAACTGTTCAATAAAACTTACTTGCACATGTTAATAAACCAATGTGAGGGGAATTACAGTTGGCCAATGACAAAGTTGCACACTGCATTATTTGGGAAACGAGAGGGATTGTCAAAAATTATTAAGAGAAAGGTGAATATAGAGGACTTTGAAACAGAACTTTTAAAATTTAACATAACTGTATCTAGAGGTCAGTTGAGTTTCTACAGGCAGTTCAGGTCATTTTAAAGCACTCCTTATTTATGAAATAGAACTTCAGGGTGTGGATAAAGTGAAGAGATATAAAATCATGTGACTCACTAAGGCGCATCACTGGAAACTTAATAGCATGTTTCAGTCTCTGCCATTGCTGGAGTTCCTTCTTAGCTCAGAATTGGAGTTTTGGAATCTTCCCCTCATTTTGGTGAGTATAAACAGCAATAAAGTTAGTAGGCTCTCCCATCCTAAAGGATTTTACCTGAGGATATCATCTTAGGAATATCCATTGACTCTCCCATCAGGTATCTTCCCCAACCCCCTTACACACACCACCCCCCCTTCTAATTTAGCAGTAATCTCTGGCAGACCTGGAAAAGCAAGCTGCTCTTAATAGCATAATGAAACCAAAGGCGTAATAACTCATCATAGTTTTCCATCAGAATCATCATTTCACACTCTGCCTACAGCTTTGAAAACATTTTTTCATATGTGAAAATTCCCCAAAATATATCCACTTGTCTCCCAAAGGAAGCGTGGTAATTACACTGATAAAACATCTCTCATACAACAACTGTGGTAAAACTGTGAAAATAACGGTGAGAAAGCAGATGGGCTCAAAAGCATGGTCCCCAAAACAATGTTCTTTAAAGGTTTTTGTAACACTGGTCTCTGTCTCCAATAACAGTCTAGCCGTCCTACTGTTCTGTAATATGCCTTTGCCTTTGTATGGTTTCATATCTCTTTAGTGATGGTCAACCCCACTGGTTTTTAAGTTACAATTTAGGGGAAAATATATATATATACTGCTTGGTGTCCTAGCTAAAAGGTTTACCAGTATTCATAGTGATATGCTGAAGTGGAGGCAATTAACTTGGCAGTTGTCAGTTGAGAATGAAAGTAGCATGTCTGAAAACAGTCTGATGCTTTATAAAACCACGTAGATGACTTTAAAACTATTGCATGAAAATACATCAAGGTTAATTAGCTGTTATACAGTAGATGCATGGTTTCAATTCTTTGGTGATATATCTAGTCAATCATTGTTTTCACCTGCCAGGAAAAGAGAGCAAACAGTCTATTGGATAGGTGTAAAGGGTGGGGTAGGCAGTATCAGATTGATTTTAAGGAAGTTTTGTACATGTTAATTTTTAATTGTGCATAAGTTTCATATGCCAGCATAGGCTGTATTCAGTTTTAAAACAGGCAAAATGACTTGACACTGATAAATCTGATATATTTAACTGTGTCCCATATGTATACTGCTTTTTGCCTATGACCAGTTTGAACAAGAATTCACCGAACTTTCAAGGTGCCTTTTCAAAAGGATCTTGTAATCAGTTGGTATGTACAGACAATTGGCATGAAAGTGGTAGGATATAAATCGGATGATGCCTGGCTGCTGAGGTGCCTGTGCTCTCTGGATCAGCTGGTGCACTTCTTGTTTCTTGTAAGAGGTTTGCTTCTTTAAAATGACTAGTTTGATGTATCTGGTAACATACAGACCTGACTATACATTTTACATTATTTCGCTATTTTGTAAACTGGGATTTTAGAAAGCACGTTTGCCATTTTGTTAAAATACATTGCCCCTTAAATTTTGGAGTAGTTTTAAAAGTTTAAAATGGTAATAGAGGAGCCAGAAACTTTCTAAGCATTGTAAAATGTTTTGAATTGATATTGACTTTGTTTGGAAGAGAGTAGAGGCAGGGGTTTTAAAGAAACAAAGAAATGCATTGTAAAATGTAGTTTTAGAGCAGATTAATAATGATGGTGGGGAAAGTGTTGCTAATTTGTTTATTTCCCTGGAAGAAATGGGAAGTGTGATAAGCAGTTTAATTTTTAAGGAGCTGGTCTCAATTTTAGTATTTTTTAATTATGCAAATAAATCAATGTTTCCTTAAATTTTGTCATTGCTTTGTCACAGTTGTCTAGGGTTCTTATCTAACCTTCTGTGGCAATTCAATTTTATATAGTCTTTTAAGAGGTAATTGTAATGTATTTCTGACAGTATAAACAAAAAGAACATAAGGCATAGACGAATTGTCCTTTAAAAATATCAATGATGTATCCTGGAATGTGAAGATGTCTCTTTAGAGTTAAAAATCGAATTATTTTAATATTGTACCATTGTTAGACCTTGAATGAGTCCATGTTACCATGTGTGTCTGTATATCTGTAGAGAAAGAAAAATGACAACTGAAATGTTACTTTTTAAAATCGGAATAAATTGGGCACTGCCTGTGTTGCGCCACTACTGTATCTTTTCGAAAGAATTAACAGTATTTGCCTATTGTAAAAGTTAATTCTGATGACGCTTTCACATTCACCAGACTTTTTTTCCTGTATTATTTGCATCCCCAAATATTTAATACAAGTAGATTCTGCATGGCTTGGGCATTCAGAGATTAATAGAATGATGACTCAATTTTAATTCTAAAGCCATGAAAAGTTACTTTAAGACTGAACAATTCTGAATTATTTATGATACCAAATGTCCATGTTTCTTTCCCTACTGTAAAAGAATTGATCAGTTTCTTCATTAAAGCAGCAAAAACTTATTAAATCTTGTAAATACCATGTCTCTTTTAGATTTCTGTGTATGCTGTGAATGAAATCATTTTGAGATGAAATTGTACAAAGGCATTTTAAAAGGCTCTGCATGCATCGTACCTCCAAACAGTACATATTCGGAAAGTCAAAGATTCCTGCAAAATAAATAAACTAAAAGCAAACACTACATTCTGCATCTTTTCTGTGTAGTTAGAAATTTACAGTATCAAAGTAGTTCTAGTGTCAGCACTCATATGTCTGGACTGAAATATGCTGTCTCACAAACCTCATCATCACATTTGTCTTCCTTTATTAGAACATATAATGTTAGATTTGGGGTATTAAGTGCACATTACTCCATTTGGAAAAATTGGTAAAATTATACATAAGCAGGTTTTATATAAAAGTTGGAATATGTTAGGAACTTCTTTTCATTCCACTTTAGAATGTTATTTACAAAAGAATACGTAGTTTTCTTTTTTAAAAAATCTTTGTCATTTCAGAGGCAAATCATGTTCTGATATTTTGTTAGGGTCTGTAGTAAACCTTTACAACTTTTACACAGAAATTACCACAAATGAATTATAGTAGGTAACATTTTCAGTGATTAAGCACATTTAAATTCAAAATCATTTCCAGGCTGGGCACGATGGCTTATGCTTGTAATCCCAATGGGATGTCGAGGTGGGAGGAAGGCTTAAGCCCAGAGTTCAAGACCAGTCTGGGCAACATAGTGAAACTATTGTCCATTCAAAAAATATGCAAATTAGCTGGTCACGGTGGCGCAGGCCTGTAGTCCCAGCTACTCGGGAGGCTGAGGTGGGAGGCTCGCTTGAGCCCAGGAGGTCAAGGTTGCAGTAAGCCCTGGGTGTGCCACTGCACTTCAGCCCAGGCAACAGAGCGAAACTGTCTCAAAAAGGCATTTCCACTACATTGTTTTAATACACGAAAATTGCAAACATACGCAAGGAGAGAGATAATGATCCCCATTTATTACCCAGCTTCCACAATTATCTGTGTATAAGCATTCTTATTTCATCTATGTTTTCATCCCACCTCCCCCTAGATTATGTTGAAACAAATCCCGGACATCATGTCAATTCACGGGTAAATAAACTTTCAACATAAGCAAAGTACACTCATCACACCTTACAAAATAATTTAAACACTGAATATCCAGTGGTAAGTTTCTCTAATAGTTTCAAGGATTTTTTAACAAGCTTATCCAAATTAGGGTCTAAATAGAGTACATGAAATTGATTATGTCTTTTAAGTCTATATGCATTCTCATAGTCTCTGTAAGAAGCCCAGTCACGTGTTAACTGGATTTTTTGAGACAAGATCTCACTGTGTCACCCAGCCTGGAGTGCAGTGGCACGATCACAGCTCACTGCAGCCTCCAACTCCTGGGCTCAAGTGATCCTCCTGCCTCAGCCTCCTCAGTAGCTGGGACCACAGGCTTGAGTGGTGTCACCATGCCCAGCTTATTTTTTTTTTTTTTTGGAGATGGGGCCTTGCTATGTTGTCCAGTCTCGGAATATTTTTATAGGGGAATTCCCTCATCTACTATTGAGTTATCCTTCACCACATCTTATAGTTCAATTATGCATAGAATGTCAAAGATAATTTTAAGACAACTTTTAAATAGTGTGTGCAGTATTCCCTTCCCCTTGCTTCCCGCACCCTGGGTTGTCCCTTTCAAACGACTGATTTTTAAATAGAAAAGTACTTCCAATCTGTTTGGTTACCACAACAATGGTTCACTGTGGTGCTCATTTTCAGAGACATATCTGATTTTTTTTTTTTTTTTTTTTTTTTTTGAGACAGGGTTTTACTCTCACCTAGGCTGGAGTACAGTGAGTGGCACGATCTTGGCTCACTGCAGCCTCAAACTCCAAAGCTCAAACGATCCTCCCACCTTAGCCTCCCAAGTAGCTGGGATTACATACGTGTGACACCATGCCCAGTTAACTTTTGTATTTTTAGTAGAAAGGGGTTTGCCATATTGCCCAGGCTGGTCTCGAACTCATGAGCTCACGTCATCTGCTCACCTCAGCCTCTCAAAGTGCTGGGATTATAGGTGTGAGTCACTGCACCTGGCCCATAATTAGTCTTTAATCCCACCATCACTATGATGATTTCAGGTATTGCCCAGCTCAGTTTTCCACACAGAAGACTGGAGGACTGTTGTGTAGGAGATGCACAGTGTGTATCCCACCTGCATTCCTCCAAAGACTTCCTGACTTGACTTTGTCCTCTTGACCTTTTTTCTAGAACATTGACCAGGTAATGTTTTATGATGGAGATTTCAAAGATATTAATAGAATATGTGAGTGAGATTTTGTTTTGCAAGTTCCTTATTCTCAGAGCAGTCAAACCATCTCACTTGTCCTGCCTCGTGAACGTTGGTGGGTGTGCTTTTGACCACCCTTTCATAACATGACAGTGATAATATATTGTGTAAGAAAAGTGGTGCCGCCTAGCTCTCTTGAGTTTTGCACTGTGGTGGGAACAAAATGCCAGTTACTACATTTTATATTACTTTGTTTTCTTTTGACTTACTTGTGCATTTATTCCTGGGGACTGAGGCAGTTTTCAGGCAATTCCATTCCCTTGATCAAGAACTGCTAACATTTACAGCAATTTCTAAATCCTATCCCCCAATTCTGTTTTCTTTCAAATAATTTAGTCTGATTTGGATGTGCAAGATTCAAAAAAAGATATATGGAAGGTATTTGGGGTTGGGAGAGGAGAAAATTGGGTTAGCATATGGAAATAGCTTGCATTCTCTATACACTTTGACAGTGAATCAAATGGTCACATGTGGCAGGAAGACTCTGATTTTAAGATTACTATTTGAGATTCTCTTCCCAAATTCCACTGGTGTAACTAACAAAAGCATTTTCAAGGACTAGAGAATAGGCTCTCAGGGTCAGAAATTACAGGAAGCAGATGGGGATGTATGGAGGGCAGTAGCAACCAATGTCAGCCAGCCCACAATTCCAGCCATCAGTGAAAGTCAACCTGCAAATCAAGTCTATGGGACTCCTCAAAAGAACCCATGAAGACCCCCAAACTCTGAGCAGTGGGCAAATGGGAAGGGATCTGTGTGCTGGACATGTAGATTGCAGCATTTGCTTTCTGGCTCACTTGGCACCACAGTTCACTACAGAAAGCATTTAATGGGAGTGGTTTGGCCACCTAGTTAAGGGGCATAAGGCACCAAGTAACTTCAAGCTGCCACAATGAACATAGAGGAAAAGCTTGCTTGGCCCAGCTGAGGATTCCAGGGAGCAGTTTTCAACCCCGCAATGAATATTTAAAACAGCACCCACTGATGCCTGTTACTGAGTGGCTGAAAAGAAAAGCTTAGCAAAGCACTGAACTTCCCCATCTTTCTAATACTTTTAGTAATTTCCAACCAAGAAAAATTAGACTACAGAAGTAGACAAATTTTTGCTTAAGATATTAAAAGAGTTA
Source organism: Rhinopithecus bieti (assembly GCF_001698545.2). Classification (NCBI taxonomy): domain Eukaryota; kingdom Metazoa; phylum Chordata; class Mammalia; order Primates; family Cercopithecidae; genus Rhinopithecus; species Rhinopithecus bieti. The sequence goes on along the minus strand of NW_016808868.1, from coordinate 33,223 downwards.
AACAATGTGACCCACATGGTATTTACAATTCTTTAAAAATCAAATGTACATGAAGATGTAGCATTCTGAAAAAAGAATCTCATTCTACAGAAGGGAAAGAGAAAACCTTAATTTCTAAATTGAATTCCAAACAAAATTTACAACCATGTTGTATCTCTCAAAAGGAACAATCAGATCAAAAAAGGTTTCCTTCAAAGGAAAACTAATTTTGCTAAAACTCTAAAATACAAATACAGGTAGTGAAGTTCAGAAAACTGAGTCAATAGAAATTCTAGAATTCAGAGGAAAGAGATACTGAGATGAAGAGCTGATATATAGAAGAAATAAATGTGAAACTAGACTCAGGAGATGCAATAAGGAATACCAGAAAAAACAAACACAGCAGATAGGAGAGAAGCAATGAAGATACAAGAAACATGGGACAGGAGGATTGAAAAAATCTTACCTATGAAGGTCAAATAAAGGAACACAATAGTCTGATTTTCACATGCAAAATAGACAAATAGTGAATATTATCAGTTTGGTTAAATCTACTATAATAAAACTTTATACCTCCCAATAACCAACTGTTCTTTCAAATGTCCAAACATTTACCCCTCAAAAAATCAAGAAAACCTCGATTCCTAAAACGGAATTATACAGGCTACATTTTCTGACTGTAAGGCATCAAATCTAAAATAACTAAAATCAAGCCACCTGAAAATTAAAAGAAAAGCTCTTCTAAATAATTCAAAAATGGAATAAAAAATAATTAATGTCAGATTTAGTTCAGGTGACTCCTCAACAAGAGCCTGTGGCAAAGACATTATCTCAAACTAAAAAGATTTTCAGCTCCCAAAGAACAGGAGAAAATCAAAGAGTGCCATATCTCAGTGATGTTTTATACTGTGCAAATGTTGAATTATTTCTAGATGTAAATGAATTGTCCACACTCATAATAGAAGCTGTTGCACAAATAAATAATTCAGAACTGTAGTTGATGTCACTTGTGGGAAATACATTTCCAACACAAGATGTCTCTATGCAAACTCTAACAATGAAATGAAATCATGTCAAAATTTGCAGCCCAGCTATAGTCTGAGAGAACACTCGGTCTAATATGGCCAGTGTCAAGAATCCTTATGAACTGGAGAGCCCTGGGGAAAGAGTTGGATCAGAAGTATTCCAAGGCCAAGCTGATGTGTAACATGTGTGAGAAAGTGTTTTTAGAAGCCATCAGCTTAAGAATGCATGTGAGTATACATAAAAGAGTCAAACTCTACATCTGCCACGTCTGTGGAAAGGTATGTATGCATTGTAACTAGCTGAAAATGCATGTAAGAACTCATACGGGTGAGGAGCCTTACAAATGTGAATTATGTGATAAAGGCTTAGCTCAAACATGCCGGGTAATCACCCATAGTCACATGTATCATGGTAAGAAAAAAAAAAAAACCCCTGTAAATGTGATATATGTGATTTACATTTTGCAACTGCTAGCAGTCTCAGTATCACGCAAACACACTGATATGGTTTGGCTCTATATCCCCAACCAAATCTCATGTCAAACTGTAATCCCCATGTGTTGAAGGAGGGGCCTGGTGGGAGGTGATTAGATCATGAGGGCAGATTTCCCCCTTGCTGTTCTCATTTAGTGAGTTCTTAGAGATCTGATGTGTTTTAAAAGTGTGTAGCACTTCCCCATTTACTCTCTTCTCTCTCCTGCCACCAAGTAAATAAGGTGCTTGCTTTCCCTTTGCCTTCCGCCATGATTTTAAGTTGCCTGAGGCCTCCCAGCCATGCTTCCTGTTAAGCCTGTGGAACTGTGAGTCAATCAAACCCCTTTCCTTCATAAATTAACCAGTCTCAGGTAGTTCTGTATAGCAGTGTGAAAACAGACTAATACAGACACCTAGCGGAGAGAAGTCATATGTCTAAGAAAGAGGAGTGGACAGAGATTTGCCTAACCTAGCAGCAAACTGACCTGTCAGGTTTGCATGCGTATTCAAGGAAGCCTTACGTGTGTCACACCCAGAAGATGGTATTTCCTGCCCCTAATTCTCTTATCACGCATACTTGAAACAAACAGGTGAAAACATATACAAAGTATTTGTGGGAAAACTTCTATTTCTTCAGAAGTCAAACACTTTGAATCCCATCAATAAGACAGACCATTTATGATGCAAAAATTCTTACAAAGATATTAAAAAATATAAAGAACAAAACAGAAGTTCATTCTGGAACAGACAAAGCTCTAGATTTCAGTATAGAGGATCATATCATGCTTGGAGTGAATAAGATTCCATACAGAAAAATCCTGAATCAGAAACTATGGATCTGAAAGTTTCTGAAAAGGCTTTAACACTGACTCTTCCTCTTGGGACTAAGGACCTGTTATCAATAATCAGGCTCTTACGACAGATCCTTCTCATGGTTAGCTGGGAGCCAGGGATGATTTTTTCTGCAATAACTTATACTGACTTTGTGAGGAGTATGAAATGACTAAAATATCTGATAGTAGACATAAATATCTCTTGTAAAAATTTCATTCACCAAAGTAAAAGCACCTCATACCACATCCTATTTCCCCTAATTTATTATTAAATTGATAACAATTGTCTTATGTACATGATGCTTGGAAATATGTATACATTGTGGAATGGCTAAACTGAGCTAATTAACATATGCATTACCTCACATCATTATTTTTATGGTGAGAACACTTTACATCCACTCTCCCAGCATTTTTCAAGAACACAATATATTGCTTTGTTTTGAGATGGTTGGGGGGGGGGTCTCACTATGCTGACCAGGCTGGTCTTGAACTCCTGGCCTCAAGTGATCTTTTCACCTCTGCCTCCTAAAGTGCTGGGATTACAGCCATGAGCCACTGCGCCTGGCCAGGAATACAATATATTGTTAACTACAGTCACTAGGTGGTGCAATACACCTCTTGAACTTATTTCTCCTAACTGAAATTTTGCATCCTTTGACCAACATCTCCCCAATCTTCCCACTCCCCGGCCTCTAAATAACCAACATTCTTCTCTTTACTTCTGTGAATTTGCCTTTTTAGCTTCTACATACGAGGGAGATGCAAATCAAAACCACAATGCAATACCACCTTACTCCTGCAAGAATGGCCATACTTCTAGAAATCAAATAATAGATGCAGGTACGGATGTGGTGAAAGGGACACTTTTACACTGCTGGTGGGAGTGTAAACTAGTATAACCATGATGGAAAACAATGTGTAGATTCCTTCAAGAACTAAAAGTAGATCTACCATTGACTCAGCAATCCCACTAGTGGGTGTCTACCCAGAGGAAAAGAAGTCATTATGTGAAAAAGATACTTGCACACACATGTTTATAGGAACACAATTTGCAATTCCAAAAATATGGAACCAGCCCAAATGCCCATCAATCAATGAGTGGATAAAGAAACTGTGGTGGATAAAGTAACTGTGGTATATATATATACACACACACACACACACACACATACACATACACACCATAGAATACTACTCGGCCAAGAAAAGGAACAAAATAATGGTATTCACAGCAACCAGGATGGAATTGGAGACCATTATTCTAAATGAAGTAACTCAGGAATGGAAAACCAAACACCGTATGTTCTCACTCATAATTGGGAGCCAAGCTAAGAGGATGCAAAGGCATAAGAATGAAACAATGGACTTTGGGGACTCAGGGGAAAGGCTGTGAGGGGTGACTACACACTGGATACAGTGTACACTGCTCGTGTGATGGGTGCACCAAAATCTCAGAAATCACCACTAAAGAACTTATCTATGTAACTAAATACTACCTGTTCTCCCAAAATCTATTGAAATAAAAATTTAAAACACACACACACACACACAGAGAGAGAGAGAGAGAGAGAGAGAGAGAGAGAGATACCT
>NW_016808868.1:17566-25229 GCF_001698545.2 Rhinopithecus bieti | reverse complement strand
CCTAGGATAAATCCCACTTGGTCATGGTGTACAATCTTTTAAATACACTCTTGGACTCAATTTGCTAGTATTTTGTTGAGGATTCTTGCATCTATATTCATAAGGATACTGGTCAGTAATTTCCTTGTGATATCTTTGTCTGGCTTGGTATCAAGGTAATGCTAGCCTCATAGAATAAGACAGGAGGTGTTCCCTTCAATTCTATTTTTTGGAAGAATGTGAGAAGAATTGGTGTAAATTTGTCTTTAAATGTTTGGTAGAATTGACCACTAAAGCCATGTAGTCCTGGATGTTTCCTTTTTAGAAGGTTTTTGATTACTCATTCAATCTGTTGTAAGTCTAAGACATTACATTTCTTCTTGAGTCCCTTAGGTAACCTGTGTGTTTCTAGGAATTTGTCCATTTCATTTAGGTTATCTAATTTCTTGGTGTGCAATTGTCCATAGTATTCTCTCACAATCCTTTTTATTTCTGTAATATTAATAATAATGTCTCCAACTTCATTTCTGATTTTAGATATTTATATCTCTTTTCCTTGTCAGTCTAGCTTAAGGTTTGTCCATTTTCTTTTCCTTTTCAAAGAACCAACTTTTGTTTTATTGTCTCTTATTTTCTATACTCTATTTTAGTTATCTCTGCTCTAACCATTATTTCCTTCCTTCTGCCAGCTTTTGGTTTAATTCACTACTTTTTCTAGTTCCTCGAGGTGTAAAGTTAGCTATTAAGATTTTCGCTGTGTGGTTGTTTTTTTTGTTTTGTTTTCTTTTTGCTACTGTTTCTTGAGACAGAATCTCACTGTCTCCTGGGCTAGAGTGCAGTGGTACCATGTTGGCTCTCACTTTAACCTCCGCCTCCTGGGTTCAAGCAATTCTCATGCCTCCGCCTCTTGAGTAGCTGGAATTACAGGCATGCACCACCACATCTGGCTAATTTTTGTATTTTTAGTAGAGATGGGGTTTCATCATGTTGGCCAGGCTGGTCTTGAACTCATGGCCACAAGCGATCCACCCACCTTGGCCTCTCCAAGTGCTAGGATTACAGGCATGAGCCACCACATTGGGTGAAGTAGTAGCATTTACAGCTATAAATTTTCCTCTGAGGGCGCCTTCACTGCATCCCATAAGTTTTGATATATTGTGATTTACTTTCATTCATCTCTAAGTATTTTCTAACTTTTCTTTTGATTTCTTTTTTGACCCGTTGGTTGTTCTTGTTGTTTAATTTCCACATATGTGGGAATTTTCCAGTTTTCCTTCTTTTATTGATTTCTAATTTTATTCTACTATGGTCAGAGAAGATACCTTGTATGATTTCACTCTTTTTAAATCTATTGAGACTTGTAAAGCCTAATATATGGTCTATCCTGAAGAATGTTCCATGTGTACCGGATAAGAATGTGCATTCTGCTGTTGTTGAATGGAATGTTCTATATATGTCTGTTAGGCTTAGATGGTTTAATGTTTCAGGCCTCTATTTCTTTATTGGTCTTTTGTCTAGATGTTTTATCCAAGATTTGAAGTGTGGTACTGAAGCTTCCAACTATTATTGCATAACTGTGCATTTCGCCCATCAATTCGGTCAGTTTGCATCATATGTTTTGTAATAATGATAGTTTTAAAATAGTAATTATAGCATAATGATAATAATAGCTAACAGCTTTTTAGCAGTTAGGATATGCTAAGCACTATTCTTTGTGCCTTGACTGTAATAACTCATTTAATTTTCACAACTCAATGAGGCAGAGTGCTATTATCATTTACATTTTTAAAATGAGGTGGCTGAATTTGAGAGAAATAAGGAAATCTGTAGAAGATGACAAAGCAAGTAGGTGGTAGGTGGAACAAAGATTTCATAGATAGAATCCTTAACCATTAATAGTCTAGGCTATACCCTAAAACAAAAATAAAACACCGTCATAGGAATTCATATGGCATAAACAGATGTAGTATATGTGTATGCTTATCCTTGCAGAAATATGGGTATTTTTAAAAAATGAGCTTAACACAAATGGAGGAGTTAATATAGTGTTTCATTCATTGTGCCCATTCAGAAGGTAAACATTTTTTCTTTGTACCTAAATGTTAATCCTGAAAGCAACTCATGTTTACTATTGGAAACTAGCATATCCAAATCTGGGGCCAGGAGTGGTGGCTCATGCCTGTAATCCCAGCACTTTGGGAGGCCACGGTGGGCTGATCACTTGAGGTCAGGACTTTGAGACCTGCCTGGCCAACATGGTGAAACCCCATCTCTACTAAAACTACAAAAATTAGCCAGGTGTGGTGGTGGGCGCCTGTAATCCCAGCTATTTGGGAAGCTGAGGCAGGAGAATAACTTGAACCCGGGAGGCAGAGGTTGCAGCGAGCCGAGATCCTGCCATTGCGCTCTAGCCTGGCTGACAAGAGTGAAACTCAGTCTCAAAAAAAAAGAAAAAACAAAAACAAAAAAACCCCTGCTCTTTGCAACAATGTAGATGGACCTGGAAGGTATTACGTTAAGAGAAATAAGCCAGATACAGAAAGACAAATACTATATGATTTCATTTATATGTGGAATCTAAAAGAGTCAAGCTCATAGAATCAGAGAGTAGATTAGTAGTTGCCAGGGGTAGGGGAACAAGGAAATGGGGAAGTGATGGTTAAAGGGTACAAAGTTTCAGTTATACAAAACTAAGTTTCGGAAATCTATAGAGCACAGTGCTACTGTATTGTGTACTTAACATTTGTTAATGGCAGTTTTTTATTTGTTATCTTTTTGAGATGGAGTCTCACTCTGTCCCACAGGCTGGAGTACAGTGGCACGATCTCAGTTCATTACAACCTCTGTCTCCCAGGTTCAAGAGATTCTCATGCCTCATCCTCCCAGGTAGCTGGGATTACAGGCGTCCGCCACCATGCCCAGCTAATTTTCACATTTTTAGTAGACATGGGGTTTCACCATCTTGGCAAGGCTGATCTCAAACTCCTGACTTCAAGTGATCTGTAGGGCAGATCTTATGTTTTGTTCTTACCACAAAACAAGCAACCAGAAATGGTGGTTCACACCTGTAATCCCAGCACTTTGGGAGGCTGAGGCAGGAGAACAGCTTGAGGCTAGAAGTTCAAGATCAGCCTGGGCAACATAGTAAGATCCTGTCTCTACAAAAAATTTTTTAAACTAGCAAGGTATGGTGGTGTGTGCCTGTAGTCCCATGAACTCGGAAGGGTGAGGCAGGAGAATTCCTTGAGCCCAGGGAGTTTGAGGTTGCAGTGAAGTATGGTTTGCACTACTGCACTCCAGCCTATGTGGCACAGTGAGACCCTGTTTCATAAAACACACACACACACACATACACTAAGAAACTTTTGGATATATTGATGACCTTGACAGTGATGCTTTCACAGGTACATATTTATCCCTAAACTTATCAAGATTAAGTATGTGTAGCTTTTTAGATGTCAATCATACAAAAAAAATAAAGATACTGGGAATCTTAGCTCTTTTAAATCCATCCACATGGATAAGCTGCTTTGTCAAAATATTGATATATATTTCAATTAAGCAGATATCAAATACTGAATCTAATGATTATTTATATTGAAATATTAATGTGTGGGAGTCTCATTAGATTTTAAACTGCCACACAATCTCTTAGAATAGTGCAATTTATTCTACAGAATTGAACATATTATGTGACTTAAGGATTGTCATATTAATTATAGGCAACTGAATATAGAAGACTTTCAATTACAATTTTGAGGATATATGAAGTTGTGGGGACTCCAGCTTGGTCGGTAACCATCATGCACTATGTTAAATGTAAGGCAGATGAGCCTTACACCATATTCTAACTAATGAATAGTTCTCTCGCATACACGAATTACCACCTTTTACATGACTAACGGTTATTTATCTTAAAAGAGCATATACCACTATTCTTTTTCTATGCAATCTTCCACAGTGGAGGCCAGATGAAATTACACCTCAGATGAAATTACTTGGCCCGTTTGTTTCCTTTGCTACAAACCTGGAATGAACTTAAACCATTTTTAATATCAAGTACCATGGTGTTATGCTAAAGTCATAAAAGATGTTACCACTGGGAGAAGCTGGGTGAAGGGTTCATGGGACTCTATGTACTATGTTTGCTACCTTCTGTGAATCTACAATTATTTTAAAAGATAAAAGTTTAAATATCAAAAGTTTGTAAGGACATCAAGTTATCTTAGGCAACCCACACCGTTAACCCTGTTCTCAAAAGTGATATGTTGAATATTGCATCCAGACTAGGCCTTCTGGTTTTCACAATGTTGCAGCTACAAACCTTTATATATATATATATACACACACACACACACACATATATATATATATACACATACATACACACACACATATATATACACATACACACATACACACACAAGCATATATATATATACACACACACATATAAAAGTGCTCTGTAATGCTGACTCTCAACAATCTAAATTAGACCTAAGTGAAACTTGTGTTAATACAATGGAATCATAATCTAATTTCTACTTTGATTTCTAAACCCAATTACAGAGATTTCCTCAACATCATACCAAAAGTAACTATTTCATTACTCCTTTCTGAATCATAGGACTTTCTAAAAACTGTGGCATTAAAACCTGGGTGTGGTGGCTTCTGCCTAGAATCCCAGCTACGTGGGAGGCTGAGGTGGGAGGATTGATTGAGCCCAGGAAGTTGAACCTGCAGTGAGCTGAGAATGCACCAGTGCACTCCAGCCTGAGCGACAGAGTGAGACTCCATCTCTAAAAAAAACCCTACAAATAAAACGATGGAGTTCAAGTTTGCAAGTATTTGTGCTGTTGGGAATATGAATCTTTGCTCATTCTTAGAGAAACATAAAGCACAAGGCAGATGGACCCTGTCTGCTAAGACGTCCACTTTTTCCAGAATTATGTGTGCCCTGATAAAAATTCTTAGAGACAATGCCTCACTTCCCCAATTGGAAATAAATTCTACCACATACCCTCTCCCATGGAGCTCAAATGAATGAAGCAGTGTATGCTGAAGATGTAAAACGGTGTGTATAGACACACATATAGCAAATGCTATTAAGAAATATAGCTTTCTAATGTTACAAAGAAATTATGGCATGTACAGGCAACAGAATATTATTCTACTTTGAAAACAAAGGAAATCCTGCCCTTTGCAACAATATAGATGAACCTGGAGGGTATTAGGTTAAGAGAAATAAGCCAGGCACAGAAAGACAAATACTATATGATTTCATTTATATGCGGAATCAAGAGTCAACTCATAGAGCACAGAGTAGAAGAGCAGTTGCCAGGGGCTAGGGGAACAAGGAAATGGGGAAGTGATGGTTAAAGGGTACAAAGTTTCAGTTATGCAAACTAAGTTTTAGAGGTCTGTAGAGCATAGTGCTAACAATGCTGTATTATATACATAACATTTGTTAACAGTGCAGGTTTCTGTTGTTTTTTGTTTTGTTTTATTTTGAGATGGAATCTTACTCTGTTGTGCAGGCTATAGTACAGTGGTGTGATCTCGGCTCATTACAACCTCTGCCTCCCAGGTTCGAGAGATTCTTGTGCCTCAGCCTCCTAAGTAGCTGGGATTACAGGCACCTGCTACCATGCCCAGCTAATTTTTGTATTTTTAGTCGAGACGGGGTTTCACCATGTTGGCCACGCTGGTGAAGTTTAACCATAAACTTGAACTCCATCATTTTATTTTTAGTTTTTTCTTTTAAGAGATGGGGTCTCACTCTGTCCTTCAGGCTGGAGTGCAGTGGTGCCATCTCAGCTCACTGCAACTTCAACTTCCTGGGCTCAAGCAATCTTCCTACCCCAGCCTCCTGAGTAGCTGGGACTATAGGCAGAAGCCACCATACCCCGGTTTTAATGCCATAGTTTTGAAAACCTCTTATGATTCAGAAGGGAGTAATGAAACACTAATTAAAATGTGTCAGATTTTGGGGTCTTTTGAGTTGTTTCACCAAAACATAGGTTTTGAATTTTAAACTATGGGAAAAGTCCATGGTTTTAAAACCACACTAAAAATGATTATGATTGTTTACAAACGAAGGATCAGGCAGGTTTTGGCAGCAGATGAGTTTCCTAACTCTATGAAGTCAGGCATCTCAGCCTCCTGAGTAGCTGGGACTATGGCACATGCTACCACTTCCAGCTAATTTTTTAATTTTTTGTAAGGACAAGGTCTCACTATGTTGCCCAGGCTGGTTTTGAACTCCTCAGCTCAAGTGATCTGCCTGCCTCGGCCTCCCAAAGGGCTGGGATTACAGGCGTGAGCCACTGGACCCACCCTGTAGTGCTTTTTTGTGCTCCTGAGCTCTATGCAACTCTTACAAATGGGTATTTTGACAAAAGCACCTACTGATTTCATTTCCGCTCTGTAAGTCATCTCTGAGGGAGTCCCACATATCACCTCCAGCAATGGAATGGAAGATGCCTATCTCTGCCTCAGAAACTTGAGATTTTTATACCCGTTTTGAGCAGGTGATCTTTGTCTTTAGTGTGATCTTTAAGGATGTTTGCCTGATGATTGGGCCCCCTCAGATTGCTAGAGTTATACAATTTCAGTTGATGGATGGATTGTTGTTTTATGTCCTGTATTATCTTTAAGCCAATGTGAGCTGCAGATTTTTATTCCCCAATCGAAGGTACAGTCATGCTTTACATGACTAGATCTTGTTCAGACCTCACCCTAGGCCACCTAACTCAGAAGTTAATAGCTGTTGGGACCCAGGAATCAATGTTTTAAAAACTCCCTAATAATTCTGATCTCCAGCCAGGGATTAGAACCACTGGACTAGAGTTGCAAAAGTTTTTACTTTAAAATGTCTGAGGACTAGGATTTTGACCTCCTGATAACACCACCTACTTTATTATTTTTTTATTTATTTATGATAGGGGGTCTCACTCTGTCACCCAGACTAGAGTGCAGTGGTGCAATCTCGGCTCACTGAAATCTCCACTTCCCAGGCTCAAGGGATCCCCCCATCTCAGCCTCCCGAGTAGCTGGGACCACAGGCACGCACCACCAGACTTAACTAATTTTTTGTATTTTTGGTAGAGACAGGGTTTCGCCATGTTGCCCAGGCTGGTCTAGAACTCCTGGGCTCAAGAGAGCCCTTTGCCTCGGCCTTCCAAAGTGCTGGGATTACAGGCATGAGCCACCATGACCAGCCATACACCATCTACTTTGGTGAAATACCTGAGATCCTATGGATGTGAAGCAATTGTCATGAAAATTTGACTTCGCTAAAGTGGGGCTTTTTTTTGAGATTTTTAAGTGTATTTGCATTGAAAGTGAGTCGTAGATTTGGTTGAGTCATATGGTCATCAAAATATATTGGCTTAAAGTACTCTTACATCATTAACCCTTTAAACTTTGATAGCTTTTGTGCTGTTTGTGCTTTTAACACGAGAGATCAAATGAAAAAAAAATTCACATACACAGGCTTACTTTTCCGTTTTAACTTTAGAACTCTGGCTTTTTCATAACCAGTTATTTGGACCAGTATAAACACATTACCTTTGGTCAACAGATAGGCTTTCTACTTGGAACATTCTAGGTTTATCTCTCATAAAAAATAAGTGGCTGAGCTTGAACCCAGAAGGCTGAGGTTACAGTGAGCCGAGATTGCGCC
>NW_016808868.1:0-15434 GCF_001698545.2 Rhinopithecus bieti | reverse complement strand
TCCCTAAGCAATTTTTTTTTTTTTTTTGAGACAGGGTCTGGGTCTGGCTCTGTTGCCCAGGCTGGAATGCAGCTGTGCAATCACAGCTCACTGCAGCCTCAAACTCCTGGGCTCAATCCTCCTACCTCAGCCTCCCAAGCAGGTAGAATTATAGGTGCACACCACCATGGCCAGCTAGGGTTTTCTGTCTTTAATTTTTTATTTTGCAGAGGCAGATCTCGCTATGTTGCCCAGGCTGGTCTGGAACTCCTGGCTCAAGCAATCCTCCTGCCTCAGCCTCCCAAAGTGCTGGGATTATAGGCCTGAGCCATTGCACCTGGTCCATAAACAGTTTTGAAAGATCTAACAGCCCATCTGTTTGTTGCTTCATTTTTTTTCTGTTGGTACTAGGGCAGGCTTTCCTTGATAAAATGTTAACCAATATTATGTATTAAATGGCTAAATGTGGATGGCATCTCAACATGCAAGTATCTTAGATAAAAAATAGAATTGTTCTACAATTTTTTGTTCTCTAAGCAGCACCAGATAAATTCTTATCAGTCATGAATTAATTAACAACAGGGAAGCCAAATGTGGTGGCTTACACATGTACCCTCAGAACTTTGGGTGGCCAAGGCACAAGAATCACTTGAGTCTAGGAGTTTGAGGCCACCCTTGGCAACATAGTGGGACCCTGTCTCTACAAAAAATTTTAAAATTCACTGGGTGTGGTGGCACGCAACTGTAGCCCCGGCTACTTAAGGGGCTGAGGTGGAGGAATTGCTCGGGTTCAGGAGGCTCAGCTGCAGTGAGCCATGATGACACCACCCAGGCACTCCAGCCTGGGCGATAGAATGAGATGCAAGGCAAGGGCAAGGGCAAGGCAAAGGCAAAGGCAAGGGTAAGGGCAAAGGCAAGGGCAAAGGCAGAACCAGGCAATGCAAGGCACAAGGCAAGGCAGGGCAAGGCACGAGGCAAGGCAAGGCAGGGCAAGACACGAGGCGAGGCAAGGCACGGCAGAAGGCAAGGCAAGGCATGAGGCAAGGCAAGGCATGAGGCGAGGCGAGGCAAGGCATGAGGCAAGGCAAGGCACAAAGCAAGGCAATGCAATGCAAGGCACAAGTCAAGGCGAGACAAGGGACAAGGGATGTCAAGGCAAGCCAAGGGACAAGGAAAGGCAAGGCACAAGGCAAGGCAAGGCAAGGCCATGACAAGACAAGGCAAAGAAGAAGGCAAGGCAAGGCAAGGCATAATGGAAACCTAGGCAAGGCAAGTCAAGGCAAGGTACAAGGCAAGGCAAGGCACAAAGGAAGGCTAGGTAAGGCAATGCAAGGCACAAGGCATGGCAAGGCAAGACAAAGCAAAGCACAAGGCAAGGCAAGGCAAGACCAGGCAAGGCAAGGCATGGCACAAGGGAAGGCAACGCAAGGCACGTCCCAACGCAAGGCACAATGCAAAGTTAGGCAAGGCAAGGTACAATGCAAGGCAAGACACAAAGAAAACTAGGCAAGGCAATGCAAGGCACAAGTCAAGGCAAGGCAAGGAACAAGGGAAGGCAAGGCAAGGCAGAAGGCAAAGCACAAGAAAAGGCAAGGCAAGGCAAATCCAAAGGCAATGCAAGGCAAAGCTCAAAACGAGGCAAGGCCAGGCAAACCATGACACAAGGCAAAGCAAGGCAAAGCACAAGGCAAGGCAAAGCACGAGGCAAGGCAAGGCAAGATACCAGGCAAGGTAAGGCAAGACACAGGGCGAGGCAAGGCAAGGCAAGCACCAAGGCAAGGCAAGGCAAGGCACAAAGCAAGGCAAGAGAAGGCAAGGCACAAGGCAAGGCAAGGAATGGGACAAGGTAGGCGAGGCAAGGAAAGGCAAGGCAGAAGGAAAGGCAATGGAAGGCAAGGCCAAGGCAACGCAAGTCAAGGCAGAAGGCAGGGCACGGCCAGGAAAAGCAAAGAACAAAACAAGGCAAGGCAAAACACATGGCAAGGCAACACAAGGCAAGGCGCAAGGCAACGCAAGGCACATGGCAAGGCAAGGCATGACAAAACACAAGGCAAATCAAAGCAAGGCATAAGGCAAGGCAAGATGAGGCACAAGGGAAGGCAAGGCACAAGGCAGATCAAGGCAAGGCACAAGGCAGATCAAGGCAAGGCACAAGGCAAAGCAATGCAAGGCAAGGCAGAAGGCATGGCAAGGCAAAAAAACAAGTCATGACACAAGGCAAGGCAAGGCAAGGCATAAGGCAAGGCTCCAAAGAAGGCAATTCCAAGGCAAGGCAAGGAGATTCAAGGGCACAAGGCAAGGCAAGGCAAGGCAAGGCAACACAAAGCAAGGCCCAAGGCAAGTCAGGCAAGGTTCAAGACAAAACGAGGCAAGGCAAAGCAAGGTACAAAGCAAGGCAAAGCGAGGCACAAGGCAAGGCAAGGTAGAAGGCAAGGCAAGGCAAGGCAAGGTAGAAGGCAAGGCAAGGCAAGGTAGAAGGCAGGGCAAGGGAAGGTACAAAGCAAGGCAAGGCACAAGGCAAGGGAAGGGAAAGCATGAGGAAAGGTAAGGCAAGGCACAAGGCAAGGCAAGAGAAGGCACAAGGAAAAGAAAGGCAAGGCGCAAGGCAAGGCACAGCAAGGCAAGGCAAGACACAAGGCATGGCAAGTCAATGCAAGGCACAAGACAAGGCACAGCAAGGCAGGGCACAAGGCAAGGAAAGGCAAGGTACAAGGCAAAAAAAAGGCAAAAAAAAAGGCAAAAAAAAAGGCAAGGTGCAAGGCAAGGCAAGTCAAGGCAAGGGAGAAGGCAGAAGGCAAGGCAAAGCACAATGCAAGATAAGGCAAGGCAAGTCACAAGGTAAGGAAAGCCTAGGCACAAGGCAACGCAAGGCAAAGCACATGGCAAGGCAAGGCACAGGGCAAAGCAAGGCACAAGGCAAGGAAAGGCACAACGCAAGGCAAGGCAAGGCACAAGGCAATGCAAGGCATAAGGCAAGGCAAGGCAAGGCAAAACACAATGCAAGGTAAGATGAGGCAAGTTATAAGGCTAGGAAAAGCTAAACACAAGGCAAGGCAAGGCAATGCAAAGTAAAATGCAAGGCAAGGCAAAAGAGGCAAGAAACAAGGAAAGGCAAGCCAAGACACAAGGCAAGGCAAGAAAGGCAAGGCTCAGGAAAGGTAAGGCAAGGCAAGCCAAGACACAAGGCAAGGCATCACAAGGCAAGTCAAGGTGCAAGGCAAGGCAAGGTACAAGGGAAGGCAAGGCAAAAGCAAGGCAAGGAACAAGGCAAAACAAGAAACAAGGCAAGGCAATAAAGGCAAGTCTAGGCAGGGTCAAGCAAGGAAAAAACAAGGCAAGGCACGTGACAAAATGAAGCAAAGGAAGTCAAGGCAAGGCACAAGGAAAGGCAAGCTAAGGCAAAACTCAAGGGAAGGCAAGGCAAAGCACAAGACAAGGTAAGGCACAAAGCAAGGCAAAGCTAGGCACAAGGCAAGGCACAATGCAAGGCAACACAAGGCAAGGTGCAAGGTAATGCAAAGCAAAGCAAAAGAGGCAAGGAAAGTGACAAGGCAAGGCATACCAAGTCACAAGGCAATGTGACCTAAGAAAAGGCACAAGCAAGGCAAGGCACAAGGCAAGAAAAGCAAGTCAAGGCACAAGACAAAGGCAAGACACAAGGTAAGGCAAGGAAAGGCAAGACACAAGGTAAGGCAAGGAAAGGCAAGGCACAAGGCAAGGCAATGTAAGGCACAAGGTAGGGTAACTCCAGGAAATGTGCAAGACAAGGCAAGGCACAAGGCAAGGCAAGGCATAAGGGAAGACAATGCAAGGCAAGGCAAGGCAGAAGTCAAGGCAAGCCACAAGGCAAAGCAATGCAAAGCAATGCACAAGGCAAGGCAAGTCAAAGCACAAGGCAAGGCAAGGCCAGGCACAAGGCAGGGAAAAGCAAAAAACAAGGCATGATGCAAGGCAAGGCAAGACACAAGGCAAGGAATAAGGCAGAGCAAGGCAAGGTAGAATGCAAGGCCAGGGAAGCCAAGGCAATAGGCAACGCAAAGCAAGGCACAAGTTGAGGCAATACAAGGCACAAGGCAAAGCAAGGCACAAGTTGAGGCAATACAAGGCACAAGGCAAAGCAAGGCACAAGTTGAGGCAATACAAGGCACAAGGCAAGGCAAGGCAAGGCGCAAGGCAAGGCAAGGCACAAGGCAAGGCAAACCATAAGGCAAAGCAAGGCACAAGGCAAGGCAAGGCAAGTGAAGAGAAGGGACAAAGGAAGGCAAAGCAAGGCAAGGTAAGGAAAGGCAAGGAAAAAGGCAAGGCCAGGCATGGTGCACAGCAAGGCCAAGCAAGGCAACTCAAGGCAAGGCACAAGGAAGGGCACACCAAGACAAGGCACAAGGGAAAGGAAGGCAAGTCAAGCCAAGGCACAAGGCAAATGTAGAAAAGGCAAGGCAAGGAAGGCAGAAAACAAGACAAGGCAAGGCACGAGGCTAGGCAAGGTATAAGGCAAAACAAAAGGCAATGCAAGGAGGGAAACAAGGCAAGGCATGAAAAGGCACAAGGCAAGGCGAGGCAAGGTGCGAGGCAAGGTGCAAGGCAAGGTGAGGCAAACTGCAAGGCAAGGCAAGGCAAAGCACAAGGCAAGGCAAAGAAAAGCACAAACCAAGGCAGGGCAAGTCAAGGCGCAAGGCAAGGCAAGGCAAAACAAAGCAAGGCAAGGCACAAGACAAGGCAAGACAAACACACAAGGCAAGGCACAAACAAGGCAAGGCAAGGAAAGGTAACACACAAGGCAAGGCAAAACAAGGCAAGGAACAAAGCAAGGCAAGAGACAAGGCACAAGGCAAGGCAGAGCAAGGCAAGGTACAAGGCAAAGCAAGACAACGCACAAGGCAAAGCAAGGCAAGGCAGAGCAAGGCAAGGTACAAGGCAAAGCAAGACAAGGTACAAGGCAAAGCAAGGCAAGGCAAGGCACAAGGCAAGACCAAGGCAAGGCAAGGCAAGGAAAAAGGCAAGTCCAGGCAAGGCACAAGGCAAGACAAGAAAAGACAAAAGGCAAGGAAAGGCAAAGCACAAAATAAGGCAATGAAAGACAAGGCAAAAAGCAAAGCAAGGCAACGCCCAAGCAAGGCAACACAAGGCAAGGCAAGGAGCAAGACAAGGCAAGACGAGGCATGGCAAGGCAAGACGAGACACAGCAAGGCAAGATGAGGCACGGCAAGGCAAGACGAGGCACAGCAAGGCAAGACGAGGCACGGCAAGGCAAGACGAGGCATGGCAAGGCAAGACGAGGCAAGATAAGACACTAGGAAAGGTTAGGCAAGGTTAGGCACAAAGCAAGGTAAGGCACAAGCAAGGCAAGGCACAAGGCAAGGCAAGGCAAGACACAAGGCAAGGTGGAAGGAAAGGCAAGATTGAGCACAAAGAAAGGCAAGGCAAGGCACAAGGCAATTCAATGCAAAGCAAAGGCAAGGCAAGTCATGGCAAGGCACAAGTCAAGGCACGGCAAGGCACAAGTCAAGGCATGGCAATGCAAAACACAGTACAAGTCAAGGCACAAAGAAAGTCTAGGGAAGGCATAAGGCAAGGAAAGGCAAGGGAACACTCAAGGCAAGACAAGGCAGAAGGCATTGCAAGGCAAGGCAAAAGGCAAGGTAAGGCAAGGCAGAAAACAAGGCATAAGGCAAAACAAGGCACGAGGCATGGCAAGGCAAAGTGCAAGGCAAGGGAAGATACAAGGCAAGGCAGGGGAGAAACGAGGCAAGGAAAGGCCCAAGGCAAGGCAGGTCTAGGCACAAGGCATGGCAAGGCACAGCAAGGCACAATGCAAGACAAGGCAAGGCAAGTCACAGGGTAAGAAAAGGCTAGGCATAAGGCAAGGCAAGTCAATTCAAGGCATAAGGCAAGGGAAAGCAAGGCAAGAAAGGCAAGACACTACAAAAGGCATGGCCATCCTGGCTAACACAGTGAAACCCTATCTCTACTAAAAAATACATGAAAATTAGCAGGGCATGGTGGCAGGCACCTGTAGTCCCAGCTACATGGGAGGCTGAGGCAGGAGAATGGTGTGAACCTGGGAGGTAGAGCTTGCAGGTGAGCCAAGATCGCGCCACTGCACTCCAGCCTGGGTGACAGAGCAAGACTTCATCTCAAAACAAACAAATAAAACAAAACAAAACCACACACGGCAAGACAAGGCACAAGGTAAGGCACAAGGCAGGTCAAGGTAAGGCAAGGCATTGCAAGGAAAGGTAAGGCAAGGAACAAGGCAAGGCAAGGCAAGGCAAGGCAAGGGAAAGCAAGGCAAAGGGCAAGGCCAGGCACAGAACACAGCAAGGCAAGTCAAGGAAGGGCACAAGGAAAGTCAAGCCAAGGCAAGGCACAAGGCAAAACAAGGCACAAAGCAACGCAAAATAAGGCACAAGGCAAGGCAAAAAGCAAGGCAAGGCTAGGCAAAGCCAGGCAAAGCAAAGCAAGGCAAAGCCAGGTAAAGCAAAGCAAGTCAAGGCAAGACACAAGGGAAGGCAAGACACAAAGCCAGGCAAACAAGGCAAAAGACACAAGGCAAGGAAATGCAAGGCAAGGTGAGGCAGGGCAAGGCAAGGCGAGGCAAAGCAAAAGTCAAGGCAAGGCAAAAGAAAGGCAAAGCACAAGGCGCGGCAAAGCCAGGCAAGGCAAAGCCAATGCAAAGCAATACACAAGGCAAGGAAAAACAAGGTAAGGTACAAGGCAAGGCAAGGCAAGAGAGAAAGCAATGCAAGGCAAGAAACAAGACAAGGCAAGGCAGGAGGCAATGCAAGGCAAGGATAACGTACAAGACAAGGCAAAGCAAGGCACAAAGGAAGGCATCACAATTCAGAAGGCAAATCAAGGCAAGAAACAAGCAGAGACGAGGCAAGGCACAAGGTAAAGCACTACAAGACAAGGTAAATCATAAGCCAAGGCCAGGCAAGGCAATGCACAGCACAAGCAAGGCAAGGGACAAGGCAAAGCACAAGGCAAGACAAGGCACAAGGCAAGACAAGGCTCAAGGCAAGGCAAGGCAAGGAACAAGGCAAGGCAAAGTAAGGCACAAAGCAAGGTAAGGCAAAGCACAAGGCAAGGCAAGGCAGAAGGCATTACAATTCAGAAGGCAAGTCGAGACAAGGAACAAGCCAAGGCAAGGAAAGTCGCAAGGCAAGGCAAGCCAAGGCAAGGCAAGGCAAGGACAAGCCAAGGCAAGGCAAGGAACAAGGCAAGGCACAAGGCAAGGCAAGGTGAGGCTCCATGCAAAGCAACACAAGGAGCAAGGCAAGGCTAGGTTAGGCAAGGCACAAGGCAAGGCAAGGCTAGGCACAAGGGAAGGCAAGGCAAGGCAAAGCATAGGCAAGGCAAGTCAAGGCACAAGGCCAGCTATGACAAGGCACAAGCAGGGCAAGGTAAGGTGAGGCACAAGGGAAGGCAAGTCAAGCCAAGGCACAAGGCAAGTGTAGCAAAGGCATAAGAAAAGGCAAGGTAAGGAAAACACAAAACAAGACAAGGCAAGGCACAAGGCAAGGCAAGGAGAAAAACAAGTCATGCCATGGCAAGGCACAAGGCAAGGCAAGGAGAAAAACAAGTCATGCCATGGAAAGGCACAAGGCAAGGCAAGGCAAGGCAAGGCAAAGGCAAGGCATGGAAAAGCAGAAACCAAGGCAAGACAAATCAAGGCACAAGGCAAAGGCAAGGCAAGGCAAGGCAAGAGGCAAAACAAAGCAAGGCAAGGCACAAGTCAACACAAGGTAACACAAACGCACAAGGCAAGGCAAGGCACAAGGTAAGGCAGGGCAAGGCAAAAGGCAAGGCAAGGGAAGGGATGGTAAGGCACAGGGCAAGGCAAGGCAAGGCAAAGCAAGGCAGGGCACAAGGCAAGATAAGGCACAAGGCAAGGCACAAGGCAAGGCAAGGTACAAGGCAAGGGAAAGCACAAACCAAGGCAAGGCAGAAGCCAAGGCAAAGCAAGGCAAGGCACGAGGCAAATCAAGGCAAAGCAAGGCAAGGTTAGGCACAAGGCAAGGCAAGGCACTAGGCAAGGCAACAGGCAAGGTATGACAAGACACATGGCACAAGGCAATTTAAAGCAAGGAACAAGTTGAGGAAAGTCAAGGCACAAGGCAAGGCAAGGCAAGGCACAAAGCAAGGCAAGGGAAAGCACAAACCAAGGCAAGGGAAGTCAAGGCAAGGCAGAAGCCAAAGCAAAGCAAGGCAAGGCACAAAGCAAATCAAGGCAAGGCACAAGGCAAGGCAAGGCAAGATTAGGCACAAGGCAAGGCAAGGCAAGGCACTAGGCAAGGCACAGGCAAGGTATGACAAGACACATGTCACAAGGCAATTTAAAGCAAGGAACAAGCCAAGGAAAGTCAAGGCACAAGGCAAGGCAAGGCATAAGATAAGTCCAGGCAAGGCGCAAGGCAAGGCAAAGCAACGCACGAGGGTAGGCAAAGCACAAGATAAGGCAGGGCAAAACACAAGATAAGGCACAGCAAGCCAAGGCAAAACAAGGCACAAGCAAGGCAAGGCAAGGAAAGTCACAAGACAAGGCAAAACACAAAGCAAGGCAAGGTGAAAGATACATCAAGGTTGGGAACAAGGCAAGGCACAAGACAAGGTAAGGAAGGCACAAGACAAGGTAATGCAAAGCAAAGGCAAGTCATGGCAAGGGGCAAGGCAAAACAAGGTACAAGACAAGGAAAAGCACAAAGAAAGGCTAGGCAAGGCAAGGCACAAAGCAAGGAAAGGCAGGGCAACACTCAAGGCAAGACAAGGCACAAGGCATGGCAAGGCAGAAGGCAAGACACAAAGCAAAACAAAACACAAGAAATGGCAAGGCAAGGCACAAGACAAGCCAAGGCACAGGACAAGGAAAGGCATGGAAAGGAACAAAACAAGGCAAGGCACAAGGCACAAGGCAAGGCAAGGCAAGGCAAGGCACAAGGCAAGGCAAGGTAAGGCAAGGTAAGGTAAGGCAAGGCAAGGCAAGGCAAGGCCAAGACAAGGCAAGACACAAGGCAAGACAAGAGAAAGCAAAGCACAAGGCAAAACAAGGGAAGGCACAAGGCAAGTCAAGGCACAAGACAAGAGAAGGAAGTCACAAGAAAAGGCAAGGCACAAGACAAGACAAGGCAAGGCGAGGCACAAAGCAAGTTGAAGCAAGGCAAGGCATAAGGCAAGGAAAGGCCAGGCAAGGCAAGGCCATGGCAAGGCAAGGCACAAGGCAAGGCTAGGCACAAGGCAAGGGAAGGCAAGGGACAAGGCAAGGCAATGCATAAGGCAAAATATGATGAGGCATAAGGCAAAACAAGGCAAGGCACAAGCCAAGGCAAAGTATAAAACATGGCAAGGCAAGACAAGGCACAAGGCAAGGCAAAGCAAGGCTCAAGGCAAGACAAGGCATAAGGCAATGTATGAAAAGGCACAAGCCAAGTCAAGGCAAGGCACAATCCAATGAAAGTCAAGGCACAAAGCAAGGCAAGGCGAGGCACAAAGGAAGGTCAGGCAAGGCAAGCCACATGGGAAGGAAAGGCACAGCAAGCCAAGGCACAAGGCAAGGCAAGGCAAAAGAAGGGAAGGCACAAGGCAAGGAAAAGCAAGACACAAGGCAAGGCAAAGCAAAGCAAGGATAGGCAATGCAAAAGGCAAGGCAAGGCACAAAGCAAAGGCAAGGTACAAGGCAAGGCAAGAAAAGGCACAAGGCACAAGGCAAGGGAAGGCACAAGGCAACACAGGCAAGGCAAGGCAAGGCAAGGCACAAGGCACAAAGCAAGGCAAGGCAAGGTGCAAGGCAAGGTAAGGCAAGGCAAGGCACAAGGCAAGACAAGGGAAAGCAAGGCAAAAGGCAAGTCGAGGCAAGGCACAAGGCAAGGTAAAAGGCAAGGCAATACAAGACACAAGACAAAGCAAGGCAAGGCAAGGCCAAAGGCAATGCAATGCAAGTTACAAGGCAAGGCCAGGCAAGGCAAGGCCAAAGGCAATGCAATGCAAGTTACAAGGCAAGGCCAGGCAAGGAAAGGCACAAAACAAGGCAAGGCAAACACAAGGCAACACAAGGCATGACACAATGTAAGGTAGGGCACGTCCCAAGGCAATGCAAGTCAAGGTGTAATGCACAAGGCAAGTCAAGGGAAGGGACAAGGCAAGGCCAAAGCAAAGGGCAAGGCAAAGCAAAAGGCAAGGCAAGGCACAAGCCATGACAAGGCAAGGCAACGCAAGGCAAGACACAAGGCAAGGAAAGGCAAGACCCAGGCCAAGGCCAGACAAGGCACAAGGCAAGGCCAGACAAGGCACAAGGCAAGGCAAGGCAAGGCAAAGCGCAAGGCAAGGCAAGGCAAAGCGCAAGGCAAGGCAAGGCAAGGCAAAAGGCAAGGCAAGACAAGGCAGGAGGCAAGGCAAGACGAGGCACAAGGCAAGGCAAGACAAGGCACAAAGCACAAGACAAGGCACAAGGCAAGGCAAGGTACAAAGCTAGGCAAGATAAGGCACAAGGCAAGACAAGACAAAACACGAGGCGAGGCAACGCAAGGTACAAGGCTAGGCAAGGCAATGCACAAGGCAACGTATGACAAGAACATGGCACAAGGCAATTAAAGCAAGGCACAAGCCAAGGAAAGGCAAGGCACAAGGCAAGGCAAAAGGCAAGGCACAAGGCAAGGCACAAGGCAAGTCCAGGCAAGGCAAAGCAAGGCACAAGCATAGGCAAGGCAAAGAAAGGCACAAGGCAAGGAAAGGCAAAGCCCAAGATAAGGCACAAGGCAAGGCAAGGCACAAGCAAGGCAAGGCAAGGAAAGGCAAAACACAAAGCAATGGGAGGCAAGGCCAAAAGCAAGGCAAGGGTGGGCACAAGGTAAGGCAAGGCAAAGCAAAGACAAGGCAAGTCATGGCAACGCCTTGCCTTCACTTGCCTTGCCTTGTGACTTTCCGTGCCTTGCCTTGGTTTGTGCTTTTCCTTGCCTTGTCTTGTGTCTTGCATTTCGTTGCCTGGCACCTTGCCTTGCCTTGTGCCTTGCCTTGGGTTGCCTGGTGCCTTACCATGCCTTGCCTTGCCTTCTTCCTTGGCTTGCCTTGGCTTTTGCTTTGTCTTGCCTTGACTTGCATTTTGCCATGAGTTGGCTTGCCTTGTCTTGCCTCGTGCCTTGCCTCCACTTGTGCCTTTTGTTGCCTTGCCTCCACTTGTGCCTTTTGTTGCCTTGCCTCCACTTTTGCCTTTTGTTGCCTTGCCTTGTGCCTCCCTTTGCTTTGCCTAGTGCCTTGCCTTGCGTTGCCTTGCCTTGTGCCTTGTTTTGCCTTGCCTTGTGCTTTTCTTGCCTTTTGCCTTGCCTTCCTGTGGGTTGCCTTTTGCCTTGCTTTGGCCTTGCCTTGCCTAGCTGTCTATTGCCTTGTGCCTTGCCTTGTGGCTTGTCTTGCCTTGCTTTGGGCTTTGCCTTGTGTTGCTTTGTGTCTTGCCTTGCCTTGACTTTTGCCTTGCCTTGCATTGGCTTGCCTTGGGTCTTGCCTTGCCTTGTGCCTTGCTCTGCCTTGTCTTTCCTTGCTCCTTGCCTTGTGCCTTACCTTGTGCCTTGTCTTGCCTTGCCTAGTCTTACCTTGCTTTGTTTCGATTTTTGCCTTACCTTGACTTGCCTTGTGCCTTGCCTTGTGCTTTTTCCTGCCTTGCCCTACCCTTGTGACTTGCCTTGCCTTGTGTCTTGCCATGTCTTGCCTTGTTTTCCTCCTTGCCTTGCCTTTTACCTTTCCTAGCCTTGCCTTGTGCCTTTCTTGCTTTGCCTTTGCTTATGACTTGCCTATACTTGCCTTGTGCCTTGGCTTAACATGCCTTCCCTTCCCTTGCCTTTTTTGGCTTGACTGGTGTCTTGTCATACCTTGCCATGTGCCTAGTCTTGCCTTCTGCCTTGCCTTGTTCCTTCCCTTGCCTTGCCTTAAGCCTTGAGTTGTGCCTTTCCTTGTGCCTTGCCTAGCCTTGGATTGTGCCTTGCCTTGTGCTTGCTTTGATTTGCCTTCTGAATTGTAATGCCTTGCCTTGTGCCTTGCCTTGTCCCTAGCACTGTTTTGCCTTGCCTCATGCCTTGCCTGGCCTTGGCTTGTGGCTGGCCTTGCCTTGCCATAGCTTGTGCCTTGCCTTCTGAATTGTAATGCTTTGCCTTGTGTCTTGCCTTGGCTTGTCTTGTACCTTGCCTTGCAAATTAGGCAAGGCAAGGCACAAAGCCAGGCAAGGCACAAGGAAAGGCAAGGCACAAGGCAAGTCCAGGCAAGGCACCAGGCAAGGCAAAGCAAGGCGCAAGGGCAGGCAAGGCAAGGTAAGTCAAGACACAAAGCAAGGAAAGACAAAGCACAAGACAAGGCATGCCAAGGAAAGGCACAAGGCAAAGCAAGGAAAGGCACAAGGCAAAGCAAGGCAAGGCAAGGCAAAACACAAGTCAAGACAAGGTAATGCCAAAGGCAATGCAAGGGTGGGTGCAAGGCAAGGCACATGGCAAGGCAAAGCAAAGGCAAGGCAAGTCATGGCAAGGCACAGGGCAAGGCAAGGCAAGGTGCAAGGCAAGGAAAGGCACAAAGGCAGGTGAGACAAAGAACAAGCACGGCAAGGCAAAACACGGCAAGGCACAAGGCAACAAAAGGGGGAGAACAAAACAAGGTGAGGCAAGGAAAAAGTCAAGGCAAGGAAAGACACTAGGCAACACAAGGCGAAGCACCAAGCAAGGCAAAGCAAGGCAAGGCAAGGCACAAGGCAAGGCAAATCAAAGCACAAAGCAGGGCAACTCAAGGCACAAGGAAAGGCAAGCGAAGGCAAGGCCAAAGTCAATGCACAGCAAGGCATAAGGCATGGCAAGGCCAAGCAAGGAAAGGCAAGAAAAGGCAAGGCAAGGCACAAGCCAAGGCCATGCAAGGAAAGGCACAAGGCAAGGAGAGGCAAGGCACAAGGCAAGGCCCAAGGCAAGTCAAGGCACAAGTCAAGTCAAGGCAAGACAAGGCACAGGGCAAGGCAAGGCACAAGGCAAGACAAGGCACAAGGCAGACAAGGCATAGGCAAGGCATAGGCAAAGACAAGGCATAGGCAAGGCAAGGCAAGGCACAAGGCAAGGAAATCCAACGTAAGGCACAAGGCAAGGCAGAGGGAAGCCAAGGCAAGGCAAAGCAAAAGGCAAGGCAAGGCAAGGCAGAAGGCAAGGCAAGTCACGGCAAGGGACAATGCAAGTCAAGGCATAAGGCAAGGCAAGTACAAGGCAAGGCTCAGCAAGGTAAGGCACAACGCAAGGCAAGGCACAAGGCAAGTCAAGGCAGCAGGGAAGGCAAGGCACAAAGCAAGTGAAGGCAAAATGCAAGCCAAGGCAAGGTGCAAGGCAAGACAAAGCACAATGGAATGGCAAGGTAAAGCAAAAAGCAAGGCAAGGCAAGGCACAAGGAAAGGCAAGGCAGAAAGCAAGGCACAGCAAGGCAAGACCCAAGTCAAGGCAAGTCAAAGCAAGGCACGAGGCAAGGCAAAGTAAGGCAAGGCACAAGGCAAGGCAAGGCACAAGGCAAGGCAAGGCACAAAACAAGCAAGGCACAAGCAAGGCAAGGCACAAGGAAAGGCAAGGCAACACAAGGCATGGCAAGGCAAGGCAAGTTACAAGACAAGGCAAGGCACACACTAAGGCAATGCAAGGCAATGCACAAGGCAAGGGAAGGGAAGGCACAAGTCAAGGCAAGGCAAGGTGCAAGGCAAGGCAAAGCACAAGGCAAGGGACAAGGCAAGACAAGGCAAGGCGCAAGGCTAGGCACAAGGCAAGGCAAGGCAAGGCAAGGCAAGGCAAGTCACAAGGCAAGGCAAGGCAAGGCAAGACCAAGGCAAGACCAAGGCAAGGCAAGGCAAGGCAAGACCAAGGCAAGGCAAGGCCATCAAAAGGCAAGTGAAGGGAAGGCAAGGCACAAGGCAAGGCAAGGGAAGGCACCAGGCAATGCAAGGCTAAGCAAGGCACAAAGCAAGGCAAGTCAAGGCAAAGGCAAGTCAAGGCAAGGCACAAGGAAATGGCAAGGCAAAGCAAAAAGCAATGCAATGCAAGGTAAGACACAAGGCAAGGCAAATCATAAGACAAAATATGACAAGGCATAAGGCAAGGCACAAGCCAAGGCAAGGAGTAAGGCACAGCAAGGCACAGGGTAAGGCCAGGAAAGCATAAGGCAAGGAAACGCAAGTCACAAGGCAAGGCAAGGCAAGCCAAGGCACGAGGCGAGGCAAGGCAAGGCAAGGCAAGGCAAGGCACAAGGCAAGGTAAGAAAAGGCACAAGGCAAATCAGGCAAGGCACAAGGCAAGGCAAGGCAAAGCACAATGCAAAAAAAAAAAAAAAAAAAGGCACAATGTAAGGAAAGGAAAGGCAAAGCCAAGGTGAGGCAAAGCATACAGCAAGGCAAGGCAAGGCAAGGCAAAGCACGACAAGGCCAGGCTAAGGCAAGGCATAAGGCAAGGCAAGTAAAGAGAAAAGGCCAAGTCCAGGTAAGGCACAACACAAGGCAAGGCAAGACAAGTCAAAACGTAAGGCAAGGCAAAGCACAAAATAAGGCAATGAAAGGCAAGGCAAAAGGCAAAGCAAGGCAACGCCCAAGCAAGGCAATGCATGGCAAGGCACAAGGCGAAACACAAGGCAAGGCAAAAGGCAACGCAAGGCTCGGCACTAGGCAAGGCAAGGCACAAGGCAATATAAGGCAAAACAAAAGGCAAGACAAGGCAAGGAAAGGGAAGGCAAAAGGCAAGGCAAGGAAAAAGGCATGGTGCAAAGCAAGGCATATGGAGAGGTGAAGCCAGGCAAGGCAAAGCCAATGCAAGGCAATACACAAGGCAAGGCAAGGCAAGGCACAAGGCAAAGCAACACAAGTCAAGGCAAGGCAAGGCACAAAGCACAGCAAGGCAAAAGAAGACAAGGCATGGTAAGGCAAGGCACAAGGCAAGGCAAGGCATAAGCCAACGCAAGGCAAGGCACAAGGCAAGGCGAATCAAGGTACAATGCAAGGCAAGAGAAGGCACAAGGCAAGGCAATGCAAGGCAAAAGGCAAGGCAAGACTGAAGGCAAGCAAGGCAAGGCTCAAGGCAAGGCAAGGCAAAAGGCAAGGCAAGGAAAGGCAACGCATGGCAAGGCTCAAGGCAAGGCAAGGCAAGGCAAGAGAAGGCAAGGCAAGGCTCAAGGGAAGACAAGGCTTAAGGCAAGTTGAGGCTCAAGGCAAGGCAAGGCTCAAGGCAAGGCAAGGCAAGGCTCAATACAAGGCAAGGCTCAAGGCAAGGCAAGGCAAGGCAAAGATCAAGGAAAGGCAAGCTGCAAGGCAAGGCAATGCTCAAGGCAACACAAGGCGAAAGGCAAGGCAAGGCAAGGCAAGTCAAGGCAATGCTCAAGGCAAGGCAAGGCAAGACTCAAGGCAAGGCTCAAGGCAAGGCAAGGGTGAAGGCTGAAGGCAAGGCTGAAGGCAAGGCTGAAGGCTGAAGGCAAGG
>NW_016808867.1:0-1028 GCF_001698545.2 Rhinopithecus bieti | reverse complement strand
TTACTCTTTTCAAGGCATAACATTTTATAGTTTATTTCCTATTAAAATGCTATACAGGAAATAATTTTAAATTATCTGTATTAAAAGTATCTGTATAGATTGATGAGACTACTGGCTTTTGCTGTTTTTCTCTTTTTAAGGTATTATTCTATCAGGGCATATACTTAGAATATGAAAGCCTGTGTCTTGAGCAAGCCTGTGTCTCTAAACCCATGGTTTTTGTCAGATTTATGAATTTGTTCTTATGTATGGAAAAACTTTTCTATAGGTGAAAATGCTGCCAAAGGAAAAAGCTCATTTTCATTTTCAATTGTGAGAAAAGGAATACTCATGATTCCTTCCCCACATTTCTTCTTCTCTCCTCCCCAAACTAGTCTTTTCTTCAGTCTCAGAAGAGGACTGAACCTAATTTATTGATGTCTTCCTGAGACAAGCTTTCAGATTGCCAGGGGATACCAAACAAGTAAAACAAAATCACTACTTCTCATTTAAGAACTACCATCAGTTTCAGAAGAGCTCTAAACTGAATGCTAAAAAAGAACAGAGATGAAATGTCTTTAGAAGATTCTTGATAAGTAAATTATATTTAAAGGTCTAAATATTAAATGACTTTCAAGGTGTTGACTTCTGGACTATATAGAACATTGTAAAATTAAAGAATTGCTGACTAGTAACATGTAAAAGACTAGGCTTTGCAAAGCTACAAAAACAACAGGAATATTGTATTTCTTTAACTAAGATATTTTTGTTTCAAAATAATCATCCCTATGTGAAAATGAAGAAAAACAGGGCCGGGCATGGTGGCTCACGCCTGTAATCCCAGCACTTTGGGAGGCCGAGGCAGATGGATCACAAGGTCAGGAGATCGAGACCATCCTGTGAATGGCGAAACCCCGTCTCTACTAAAAATACAAAAAATTAGCCAGGCGCGGTGGTGGGCGCCTGTAATTCCAGCTACTTGGGAGGCTGAGGCAGGAGGATGGCATGAACCCAGGAGGCGGAGCTTGCAGTGAGACAAGATTGTGCCA
>NW_016808866.1:0-907 GCF_001698545.2 Rhinopithecus bieti | reverse complement strand
CTTTCTAGTTTTGTCTTAGGATATTTCCTTTTCAACATTTGCCTCAATGCACTCACGAATATCCCTTTGCAGATTCCACAAAAATACTGTTAGCACACTGCTCAATGAAAAGAAAGGTGTAAATTGGTGACATTAATTCACACATCACAAAGCAATTTCTCAGAAAGCTTCTTTTTAGTTTTTGTCTGAGGATATTTCCTTTTCACCATAGGCTTTCAATGCACACCTAAATATCCCTTCTCAGACAACACAAAACAGTGATGCCAAAGTCCTCCCTCAAAAGAAACTTTTAGCAATATGCGATGAATGCACACATCAGAAAGTATTTTCTCCAAAAGCTTCTCTCCAGTTTTACCTGGAGAATTTTATTTTTTCACCTTAGGCCTCTAGGAGCTCCCAAATATCCCTTTGCAGATTCCATAAAAGCAATGCTACCAAACTGCTAAAAGAAAACAAAGGTGTAACTCTGTGTGATGAATTCACCCATCACAAATCAACTTCTCAGAAAGCTTCTTTCTAGTTTTTATCTCAGGATATTTCCTTTTCCACCATGAGCTTCCATGTGCTGCCAAATATCCCTTCTCAGACACCACAAAAACAGTGATGCCAAACTGCTCTCTCAGCAGAAAGATTTGCCTCTATGAGATGAATGCACACATCACAAAAGAGTTATCAGAAATTTTCTCTCCAGTTTTTACCTGAAGATATTTGCTTTTTCAACCTTGGCCTCTATCCGCTCCTGAATATCCCTTTGCATATTCCACAAAACTGTATTACCAAACTGTTCAGTGAAAATAAGATTTACCTTTGTTAGATGAAGTCACCCATCACAAAATAGTCTCTCAGAGAGCTTCTTTCTAGTTTTTTCCTGAGGTTATTTCCTTTTTCACTATAGGCTTCTGTGTTC
>NW_016808865.1:6132-7046 GCF_001698545.2 Rhinopithecus bieti | reverse complement strand
AAATAAATAAATAAATAAAATAGCTGGCTTGATGGTATATGCCTGCCTGTAGTTCCAGCTATGGGCTTGGTGGTACATGCCTATAGTTCCAGCTACTCAGGAGGCTGAGGTGGGAGGGTCTCTTGAGCTGGAAAGGTGAAGCTGCAGTGAGCCGTGACTGCACCACTGCACGCCAGCTTGGGCAAGAGCAAGATCCTGTCTCCAAAAAAACCCCAGAAAACCTTAATAGTGAAATATCATGTCTTCCAAATAGTCACACTTGAGAGATGCAAAGCCTACTATAAATCTTAAAGCATTGTGCAAATACAAGGTACTGTTTTTTGTTTTTTGTTTTTTTCCCAATTAGAGGCATTAAATTAATCTAGCTCACATGATCCTCATAATAGTGTAAAAGTAGGTAGCATAGATGATTTAGTTCTCAGGTTTTCAAGTCAATTGAGCTCCAGAATCCAAACACATTTTCTTAGAAATGACACTTTTACACAGCTCTTTAGCGTCTAAATGGCCTAACTCTGCTGTGTTTTAAATCTCAGTAAGTGACCCAGACCCTTCTTATATCCCCTTATGAAAACTTCTTAATAAATACGAAACTGACAGTACCAAAAGTAAATGCCTAAGAGATATCTTCCATGGAAGAAAAAAATTTATAAATATTCATGCTTTATAGAGCAATCAAGATGTTGATGTTAATATTAGAGCAATAACTTTAATTGTATTTCAGCAAACGGATGCCAATTAGGAAACAAATTATCTCATAGAAGCATGTCTTGCACACAGTTTTGCCCTGAAGGTAAGCCGAGGGCTAAGCCAGCTTCCTGAATTTTAATGCACAAGTGAACACCTCCAAAATTATTAAAATTAAAAATAAGCATTTAAAGGACTTTAAATTATGCCAAAAAAAAAAAAAAAAAAAA
>NW_016808865.1:0-1984 GCF_001698545.2 Rhinopithecus bieti | reverse complement strand
AAAATGTTTCTTTACTTGGTGGAAGATGACATGGATAATGAATGACACTTTAATAGCTGTGATTCTGTTATATATATTCTAATAACTTTACATATATTTCACTTTGCTATGGTCCCTTGAAATGTTGAAGGAAAACTCTTTTGACGATTTGCAAGTGAGTTCTTCCATAGAATTTTAATTTTGAATTATGTCTTTGTTTCAGCATTTAATTAAATTCTGTTTTAGAAATTCACCAAAATGGCTAAAAGAGGAGAAAAGATAAATGGTCATATGGAATTCAATGCTTTTTAATTACAGGAATCCATTCACTTTGTAGTATCAGTGTAACAATTCCTTAATGAAATTAAATTATTTCTTTTAAAATTGACTTAATTAATGATTCAATTTATATTAGATTGATTTTATAATCCAATTTTAACTATAATAGTAAAGTTTAGGGTTCTTTAAAAAAGAGACTTTTAAGAACTATTAAAATCTGAACTTCTTTGAAATGGAAGTTTATATGGAAAAAAAGATCGCTTTAGTTAAGACACTCAAAATTTTACTACTCTATTTTGTTTAAGGAAAATGCAATAATTTTATATTATAATTAATTTTAGGGTTTTAAAATCCAATTACTTCCTGAATAAGCTATGAAACATATTTCCTTATGTAAGAAGTAAACTGAACAGCTTAGAGAAGAATGGCTCTATGATATTTAATGGGCTTTCAGTCTGTTAATAAATCCTCCACATTTGCTGTCAGGCTCTCAGAACTGTTCACATTACACCTACCATCCGCTCTCCCTAAGCCTAGGTCTAGGCCACATGTAGGACATTTTACATTTAAGAGCTTTTTCATAATAATACTTCACTAAATGGTTATGTAAAGGATGTAAGGGGTTAATTCTCTTTTCCAATTTCTCACCAGTTTCCCCTGAGGAAGCATATATTGACTATGCACTGTCTTCAAGGACTTTCAAAGCTTTGAATACTCTTGTAAATCCAGATGTGAAAGGTTTGAAATACACCTACACATTTCCCAGTAGGAAGAAAAATAATCGCAAAAAGCCCATGTGTTTTTTGTAATGCACTCATCATAGGAATTGTTGCACATGTACAAAAAGGAGATCTATACCTTGTTCTTCACAAATATGTGAAAATCAGAATAAGTGTATAACATTGATAATATGCCATTTAGTCATTAATCATCCCTGTATGAGTTTACTATTCCTGTTGTAACAAATTACCACAAACTTCGTGGCTTAAAACAACACACATTTATTATCTTATAGTTCTGGAGCTCAGACATCTAAAATGGGGTATCAGGGCTCATTTCTTGTGGAAACTTCAGGAAAGAATTGGTTGCCTTGTCTTTTCCAGCTTCTAAGGGTTGTTCACATTCCTTTGCTCATATCCCAGCACCAGTCTCACCTTGGCTTCCATCCTTCATCTCTTCTGACCCCAACCCTCATGTATCCTTCTTATAAGGCCCTTATGATTCCACTAGGCCCGCCCAGATAATCCAGCACAATCTCCCTTTCTCAAGATCGTTAACTTCTTTCCATCTGCCAAATCATACGAAGAAGTTTCAGGGATTAGAGTTCAGATATCCTTTAAGGAGCCATTATTCAGGCCACCACAATCCCATATAGAATTAATCCCAGATAATTAACCTTTTCCTTGCGAAAAAAGGAGAAGAGAGTTGGGCATGGTGGCTCATGCCTGTAATCCCAGCACTTTGGGAGGTCAAGGCCGACAGATCTCCTGAGGTCAGGAGTTCAAGACCAGCCTGGCCAATGTGGTGAAACTCCATCTCTACTAAAAATACAAAAAAAAAAAAAAAAAAAAAAAAAAAAATCAGCTGGGCATGGTGGTGCATGCCTGTAGTCCCAACTACTCAGGAGGCTGAGGCAGGAGAATGGTTTGAACCCAGAAGGCAGAGGTTGCAGTGAGCCGAGATGGCGCCACTGGACTCCAGCCCGGGCGACAAAGCAAGACTCAAT
>NW_016808864.1:0-2485 GCF_001698545.2 Rhinopithecus bieti | reverse complement strand
AGGGGAGAAGGAGGAGGAAGATGAAGATGATTAATAAGTTGGTTCTATCACATTTTTTTTTTCCTCTGTCTAAAAAGCATTTAACTCTTCTGTATACAAATTACTCCCTTTAAAGAAAAAATTGATGCCGGGCTCGGTGGCTCATGCCTGTAATCCCAACACTTTGGGAGGCCAAAGTGGGCTGATCACCTGAGGTCAGGAGTTCAAGACCAGCCTGGCCAACATGGCAAAACCCCATCTCTACAAAATACAAAATTAGCTGGGTGTGGTGGTGTGTGCCTGCAATCCCAGCTACTCGGGAGGCTGAGTCATGAGAATCTCTTGAATCCAGGAGGCAGAGATTGCAGTGAGCTGAGATAGCAATCTCACTCTAGCCTAGGTGACAGAGCGAGACTTCATCTCAAAAAAAAAAGTAGGATTTGTTTTTAAACTATATACTGTCTTTTTAATATAGTTAACACACTACTAAATGTGTCTTTACACATTATCTTTTAGTTTTTTTAGAGACAGGGTTTTGCTCTGTTGCCCAGGCTGGAGTACTGTGGCACGATCATAGCTCACTGCAGCCTGGAATTCTTGGGCTCAAGCAATCCTCTTACCTCAGCCTCCTGAGTAGCTGGGACTACAGATGGGTGCCACCATGCCTGGCTAATTAAAAAAAAAATTTTTTTTTTTTTTTTGAGATGGAGTTTCGCTCTTGTTGCCCAGGCTGGAATGTAGTGTCACAATCTCTGCTCACTGCAACCTCCACCTCCTGAGTTGAAGAGATTCTCCTGTCTCAGCCTCCTGAGAAATTGGGATTACAGGAACTCGCCACCACACCAGGCTAATTTTTTGTATTTTTAGTAGAGATGGGGTTTCACCATGTTGGCCAGGCTGGTCTCGAACTCCTGACCTCAGGTGATCCATCCGCCTTGGTCTCCCAAAGTGCTGGCCACCATGCCCGACCTAAAAAAAATTTTTTTGTTGTTTAGACAGACCCTCACTATGTCGCCCAGACTTGTCTTCAATTCCTGGGCTCAAGCAATCCTCCTCCCTTGGCCTCCCAAAGTGCTGTGACTATACAGGTTTTTTTATTAGAAAAAAAAAAAGTTAAAAACTGGTATGATCATTCCACACTGCTATCAGGAACTCAGGAACTCAGGCTTCTTTTTTTTTTTTTTTTTTTTTTAAGACAGAGTCTCCCTCTGTCGCCCAGACTGGAGTGCAGTGGTGCAAGCTCAGCTCTCTGCAACCTCCAGCTCCCTGGTTCAAGCAATTCTCCTGCCTCAGCCTCCCGAGTAGCTGGGACTACAGGCACACACCGCCATGCACAGCTAATTTTTGCATATTTAGTAGAGATGTGGTTTCACTGTGTTGGTCAGGATGGTCTCGATCTCCTGACCTCATGATCTGCCCGCCTCGGC
This sequence comes from Rhinopithecus bieti, assembly GCF_001698545.2. NCBI lineage: Eukaryota > Metazoa > Chordata > Mammalia > Primates > Cercopithecidae > Rhinopithecus > Rhinopithecus bieti. The sequence continues at coordinate 1,079 of NW_016808864.1, read as the reverse complement.
CTCCCAAACTTCTGGGATTACAGCCGTGAGCCTGGCCTACTTTTATTTTTATAACCCTATAGTCACAAAATATCTGCTCTACTTCCAGCCTAGACAACATAGTAAGACCTAGTCTCCAAAAAAAAAAATGTAAATTCATTAAAAAAAAAATAAAAAATAAATGTATATAAGTTGTTCTTTACCTAGTCTTTTTTTAAGAGATGAGACCTCATCTATATTGCCCAGGCTGGTCTTGAACTCCTGCGCTCAAGAGATCCTCCCACCTTGGCCTCCCAAAGTGCTGGGATTACAGGTGTGAACTACTGCACCCAGCCTACCTAATATTTATTTGAAGTTTTCTTTTCTTTTCTTTTCTTTTTTTGAGACAGCATCTTGCTCTGTTGACCAGGTGGGAGTACAGTAGCACAATCTCAGCTCACTGCAACTTCTGCCTGCCAGGTTCAAGCAATTCTTCTCCCTCGGCCTCCCGAGTAGCTGGGATCACAGGCATGCACCACCACACCTGGGTACTTTATGTATTTTTAGTTGAGACAGAGTTTCACCATGTTGACCAGGCTGGTCTCTAATTCCTGACCTCAGATGGGGACCTCTCGGCCTCCCAAAGTGCTGGGATTACAGGCATGAGCCACCACACTGTGCATGGAAGTGCATGCCAGTAGTCCCAGCTACTTGGGAGGCTGAGGCAGGAGAATCGCTTGAACCAGGGAGTTGGAGGTTGCAGTGAGCTGAGCTTGCGCCACTGCACTCCAGTCTGGGTGACAGAGGGAGACTCTGTCTTAAAAAAATAAAAAAAAAAAAGAAGCCTGGGTTTTTTTTTTTTTTTTTTTTTTGAGATGGAGTCTCACTCTGTTGCCCAGGCTACAATGCAGTGGCTCAATCTTGGTTCACTGCAACCTCTGCCTCCCGGGTTCAAGCAATTCTCCAACCTCAGCCTCCCGAGTAGCTGAGATTATAGGTGCCTGCCACCACTCCTGGCTAATGTATTTTAGTAGAGACAGGGTTTCACCGTACTGGTCAGGATGGTCTCGAACTCCTGAGCTCAAGTGATTCACCCACCTTGACCTCCCAAAGTGCTGGGA
>NW_016808863.1:0-916 GCF_001698545.2 Rhinopithecus bieti | reverse complement strand
TCAACATAGTATTGGAAGTCCTGGTCAGGGCAGTCAGACAAGAGAAATTTAAGGGTATTCAAATAGGAAGAGAGGAAGTCAAATTGTCTCTGTTTGCAGATGACATGACTGTATATTTAGAAAACCCCATCGTCTCAGCCCAAAATCTCCTTAAGCTGATAAGCAACTTCAACAAAGTCTCAGGATGCAAAATCAATGTGTAAAAATCACAAGCATTTCTATATACCAATAACAGACAAACAGAGAGACAAATCGTGAGTGAACTCCCACTCACAATTGCTACAAAGAAAATAAAATACCTAGGAATACAACTTACAACAGATGTGAAGGACTTCTTCAAGGAGAACTACAAACCACTGCCCAAGGAAATAAGAGACGACACAAACAAATGGAAAAATGTTCCATGCTCATGGATAGGAAGAATCAGTATCAGGAAAATGGCCATACTGCCAGAAGTAATTTATAGATTCAGTGCTATCCCCATCAAGCTACCATTGTATTTCTTCACAGAATTAGAAAAATCTACTTTAAATATCATATGGAACCAGAAAAGAGTCAGTATAGGCAAGACAATCCTAAGCAAAAAGGAGAAAGTTGGAGGCATCATGCTACCTGACTTCAAACTATACTACAAGGCTACAGTAACCAAAACAGCACGGTACTGGTACCAAAACAGATATCTACACCAATGGAAAAGAACAGAGGCCTCAGAAATAATGTCACACATCTACAACCATCTGATCTTTGACAAACCTGAGAAAACAAGCAATGGGAAAAGGATTCCCTACTTAATAAATGGTGCTGGGAAAACTGGCTAGCCATATACAGAAAATTGAAACTGGACCCCTTCCTTACACCTTACACAAAAGTTAACTCAAGGTGGATTAAAGACTTATATATATAAGACCTACAATCA
>NW_016808862.1:0-1430 GCF_001698545.2 Rhinopithecus bieti | reverse complement strand
ATTTTAATAGGCTGAGTACCATGGCTCAAGCTTGTAATCTCAGCACTTTGGGAGGCTGAGGCAGGCGGATCACTTGAGGCCAGGAGTTCAAGACCAGCTTGGCCAACATGATGAGACCCTGTCTCTACTAAAAATGCAAAAAATAAAAAACTGGGCATGGTTGCATGTGCCTGTAATCCCAGCTACTCATGAGGCTGAGGCACAAGAATGGCTTGAACCTAAGAGGCGGAGGTTGCAGTAAGCTGAGATCGCGTCACTGCACTCTAGCCTAGGTGACAGAGCAAAACTGTCTTTTTGTGTGTGTGTGTGTGCAGTTGCAAGATTTAATAGAGTGGAAACAGAGCTCCCATACAAAGGGAGGGGACCCAAAGGGGGTTGCCACTCCCTGCTCGAATGCCTGAGTTTATATCCCGATCATTGTCCCTCCCCCTGTGTTCTCAGGTGATATATGATTAGACTATTTCTTTACCTCCTGCCTTTAGCCTAATTTATATTTTAGTGAGCCCTCTTTACTACCTGATTGGTCGGCCTTGAGCTGAGTTACAAGCCCCGTGTTTAAAGGTGGGTGCAGTCACCTTCCCCAGCTAGGCTTAGGAATTCTTTGCCAACCTAGCAAATCCAGCTAGTCCTGTCTTCTCAGTTCCCCCTCTCAACAGAAAAACCCAAGTGCTGTTTGGGAGGTTGGCTGACAACTGCTCTAACTGCTTCCTGCTGAATTCGGGTGTAGCAGGGGTCATGCAGTTGAGATTTCCTCTGGAGGGGTGGCTTCTATGTCATCAACATCAGAGCACAGGCTAGCAGGCTGGTCCAGGGGTACGCAGTAGGTCTTAGTCATGGACTGCATCTGGGGCTCCATTTGAAGAACCATTTGTAGTTTTACAGCTTTGATTCTGGAAGAGACAAACTTAACAAGGAGGTTAAAGATACAGGGATTGAAATGTATGGCCTGAAGTGCAGGAGCATATGAGTGTGGGGATGAAAGTGGGGTTTCCTTTAGAAAAACTCCTATACGATGAGGCTTCAATATTTCTGGGAAGCCGCATTCTCCACAGAAGCTCTTGGTAAGGGGAGCTACTGGTAGGACAGCGGCATGGAGGGTATTACCCTATACTAGGGGTCCTTCTATAAGCATTTCTAATGGAGGGTCCTGCCTTGTGGCTCTTTTGGCTTCAATATCTGCTTGGTGGTTCCCTTCTATTTCCCTTTCCTTTCCTTTCTGATGACCCTGGCAGTGTCAGACTGCTGCCTCTTTAGGTTTCTGTACAGCCAATAATAATCTCCTAATGGCTTCCTGATGTTCGATAGGTGTTCCCTCAGAAGTTGGGAATTCCCTTTCTCTCCATATTGCTGCGTGGGCATGGAGGACTAGGTAAGCCTACTTAGAGTCTGTATTTACCCTTTTTCCTTCTCCTAATTCTAGTGTATAATGG
>NW_016808861.1:64452-96347 GCF_001698545.2 Rhinopithecus bieti | reverse complement strand
TCAAGTCTCTCATTTCACCTAACGAGAAGCACCCACAAGCGTGGAGGGGCAGGCCACCCCTTCACTTATTAAGTATGCCAAATACTTCACTTGCGGATCTACGAATTGAAGCTTTCCCTTTGAAACTCATAACCTTCCTCCTTGCAAATGGTTGAGGACATGGATGGAAAAATCAGTCACTTGTTCTACAGCATCACCAGTTATAAGAAGAACATTTACATATTGGAGCAAACATATGTGTTTGGGGGTAGAAATCTGTTCCAGAACCTGTTCTAAAATTTGGCCAAAGAGGTTAGGGGAATCTGTGAATCCTTGCGGCAAAACTGTCCATGGGTACTGTTGCTTCCATCCAGAATGAGGATCTTCCCATTCGAAAGCAGGTATGTACCAGCTGTTTTCAGCCAAGGGGCATGCCCAGAAGGTATCTTCTAAGTCTATTACTGTAAACCATTAATGGTCATATGGGATTTTGCTGAGGATGGTGTAAGGATTAGGTACATCGGGATGAGTAGCCAGGACTATCCGGTTGATAGCTCTGAGGTCAGGTACTAGTTGATATGACTCATCTGATTTCTTTACAGGCAGTATTGGGGTGTTATAAGGGGACAAACAGGGTTCAACGAGCCCGTCCTGAATGAGACCTTCAATTATGGGCTTCAAGCCTATTCTGCCTGCTAGGGTAATGGGATAGTGCTTTCTTCTTACTATTTTCCCAGGGGTTTTGAACTTTATGTGTATCGAAGGGACTTGATACACATAAAGTCTTCCCCAATTTCTTTCTCTTGACCAGACATCAGGATGAATGTATTTTTCATCCACAGTGATAAGTAGGTTTAATGAGGTGAGGAATCCCTCTGTGCCAACATGTAAGCCTGTAACTAGTTTAGCATTAAGTCCCTTCCTAATTGATTAATTCCTGACTCAGGTCAGGGATTAATAAAAACTTAATATGAGTTGATCGGTTTTGTATCTGACTTCTGCTTCCTCTAGGATTTTGGCTTTAAATCCTTCTCCCTTTAACCCTGAAACAGAAAGTTTTTCCAAGGAGTAGGTGATATCAGATGGAGGGAAACAAACAGAGGAGCGATCTGCTTTTGAATCTACTAAAAGGGTTATGAGCTCATATTTTTGCCCCATCTGTAAATTTATCAAGAACTTTTGGTGGGATTCGAGAGAAAAAATACATAGCCCCTGATCCCCCATTCTTCCTCAAAAGTCATGAGTGGAATAACTTCTTTTCCTTCTCCCAGTCAGAACATTCCCTCTTGAAGTGACCTTCTCTACCACATTTAAAACACTTATCCTGTCCTTCCTCTTTTCCTACTCTAGGATTCTTTGGTTTTGCTTCCCTATGCCCTTTATAGGGCGTGACAGATGAAGGCTTGGATCCTTTACAGGTTTTGGCCCCCTGGAAGGTTTGTTTAGAAGTGTGTGGGTTTGGAGCCCCCTGCTGGAAGGTGGATAACGTCATTTTTGCCTTCTGGTTTTGCTTCTCTTCATCCCTCCTCACATACACTATCTGAGCTTCTCTGAGAAGCTGACTCATAGGATGGTCTTTCCAATTCTCTATATTTTGTAATTTTTTCGAGATATCTGGCCAACCATTGGTGACAAAATGAAGCTTTAGCATTTTGTGCCCTAGTGGGTCTTCTAAATCTAAGTCTGCATATGTTCTCATTACTCTTTCAGTCTATCTACGAATTCCATAGGCCCTTCATCCTTCCTTTGTTGAATGTTGAATGCTCAGGAAAGATTTTATTTTTGGGGGGGTACTGATTCCCAAATTTATTATCATTTCCCTAAGGTCTTGCATATTTTCCTGGTGAGCTGCACTGTTATTATCCCATTGGGGGTCTTAGATGGGGCATTTTTGGTCCACAGCTGGAACGTTTTGACCAAGAGGATGCTCATGTTCCCAGACTACCATAGCAGCCCTACAGATCATGTTCCTTTCTTCCTGAAAAGAGGATGTCCAGGATGGACATTAACTCAGCCCAAGTGTACAACTGAGGTCCTAAAAATTGGTCAATTTTATCTGCCACTCCATAAGGGTCATCTAACAGTTGCTTGAATTCTTTTTTTAAATTTTGAACTTCTGAACTAGTTGAGGGAGCATTCACAAAGCCAATGGCCCCCCTCCTTGGGAAACCTCCCTTAAGGGGAAGAGGGTTGGGGCTGACTCCTTAGATGCAAGAGGAAAAAATCCTTTTTACATTGTTCTACCTCACACTACAGTCCTTTTAGGGAACGGTACTTAGGCTGCTAAGGAGCAGGCTGATGGGATGATAATTTCCAAGAACAAGGCTTGTACAGAGGAGGGGATTTGGAGTGGGGTCTGGGGCAGCAGTGGCTGCCTGAGGAGGGGGATCGGGGGTACTAAGCAGAGGAAGATGGTCCAGGGGATCCCATGCATTGAAGTCTTTAGGCATTGGAACGACCTTATTTTTCAGAGGTGCTAGATCGGGGTTTCCCCGGTTCTCTCTAAAGGAAAAGGAGGACAGGTCCTTGTCTCCAACAAAGAGCATAGTCCAGCTCTTCTTGACTGGACTTTTATCATTCACATATTGAATTAAAAGCGGACACATCACATCCTCATTTGACCCAAACTTTGGCCAGAAGACTGAGGGTTTGAGGATGGGTTCTTGAGTCCAAATAAAACAGCAACATTTTATCATTTGTTGCTTTTCCTTATGCTTAGTCCTTTCATTATCTTTCCAATATTTTAACATGAAACCTAAGGGACTATCAGGGGGAATATCATTGCTGCTACCTTTATCCTTTTTACCATCTGTCTTACTTGGAGCATTTCCCATTTGGGTGCTAGTCAGCTCAATCCATCATACTAGAGATTTCTTGCCTTTCCTACCTTGGAAGTTTGGGGTGAGGCCGAACCCATTATATTAGAGATTTCTTGCCTTCCCTCTCTGGAGAGGCTTAACCCCACCTATTGGAAGTCTCCTGCACTCTTCTCCTTTTGCTTCATCCTCTCTGGCCACTTCCTCAGAGGGAATTTAGGTCCCTGTTAGCACTGGTGGGTTCACTATAAGCTCCTGACCTGGACTCCTTTACAGGAGGGCCGCAATAAGCCATATGAGGTGACCATGGAATGCAGACTGGACTCCCTCACTCCACATTCAATGTCCTTGGATCTCATTCATGCACTTTCAACCTCCAAGATATCCTGACCACCAAGGAAATACTTTCTTGCACCTGCCACATTTCTTACCTTGGTCTGTGCACAGAGTTACCTGGTCACGGAAGTGTGTGAGGATCCTTCCACCCTCACTGCTGACAGTCCGTGTTTATTCATCACTCCAGGGGAAGTCTCAATCCCCTTGCCTCTGAGGCCATGGCAACAAGGCAGTCGGATACATCTCCTCATGACAGACGATGGGGGACCTCTCCCCAGAGAGAAAGTGAATCCCAGACGAGCCCCCAAGATCGTTGGAAATAAATGCTTGGTGCCGCAAAGAAGAATAAGCACTCTGGCAGAAAGCTTTCTCAGCAAGGCAATTTACTTCTGCAGAAGAGTGCCACTTGTGCCTGGCATGGCTGCAAGAGCACAATGAGCAAGGCAGAGCAGGGGTTTTTATCCCTAACACAGCAGATCCTGTAGCTGTGTCCTTTCCCCATTGGCTGGAGTCATACTGCATGATCTAACTGACCTGATTGGCTACTATTTAAAATTGAATAGGGCTTATTATGCGGGAAGGGAGAGACCGTCCGTTACAGTACAAGGCATGTCGCCCAGGGTGGAGTGAAGTGGCATGATCTTGGCTCACTACAACCTCCATCCCCTGGGTTCAAGCAATTCTCCTGCCTCAGCCTCCCAAGGAGCTGGGATTACTACACACGCCACCACCCACAACTAATTTTTTAATTTTTAGTAGAGATGGGGTTTTACCATGTAGGCCAGGCTGGTCTCAAACTCCTGACCTCAGGTGATCCACCCACCTTGGCCTCCCAAAGTGCTGGGATTATAGGCGTTGAGTCACCACGACTGGCCAATGCCACATATTTTTGCTTTTTTTTTTTTTTTTTTTTTTTTTTTTTTTTTTTTTTTTGAGATGGAGTTTTGCTCTGTCGCCCAGGCTGGAGTGCAGTGGCCGGATCTCAGCTCACTGCAACCTCCGCCTCCCGGGTTTACGCCATTCTCCTGCCTCAGCCTCCTGAGTAGCTGGGACTACAGGCGCCTGCCACCTCGCCCGGCTAGTTTTTTGTATTTTTTAGTAGAGACGGGGTTTCACCATGTTAGCCAGGATGGTCTCGATCTCCTGAGCTCGTGATCCGCCCGTCTCGGCCTCCCAAAGTGCTGGGATTACAGGCTTGAGCCACCGCACCTGGCCTGTTTTTTTTTCTTTACACAGGTGCTAATGAACTCAGGTATAATTAACCCTAAGGGGTAAATTATTCACTAACTACAGTAATAGAGTCCAACTTTTATGAACAGGTTTTCAGTTCTTTGATATTGTCCTACATTCAGAAATCACTAATGAAACATACTGGAATGTGTGACATGAACAATGTCATGGAGATTAACATCCAGGTTTTTACATATTACATAGAACAATATGAAAGCTGGTACCATATGGGAACCAAAGGAACTGTCCCTGAGAACACAGAATTTTAAGGACATCAATTATTAAGAGGTTACATGGAAGCAGAAGTACTCCTAGATGTTTACATTATCTAGATAGAAAAATTCAACAGATGAGCCCCAGTGAGATAAGGAACATCCTTGACTGCTGTGGGTGATGGTCTTTCCATCCAAAGCAGAGATGTGAAACCTGACGGCTTTCAAAGGACCCCCCCCAGTGCTCTACATCTCAAAAGTTGCTCCCACAAATCTGGAATGCTATCTGTTCCTGAGGGATCAGGTCCCACCTGTGTCTCTGAGACACTGACTTGAGATGAGGCCAATTAGTTCAAGCATAAATGGCCTAAATCATCATCAGCTTCAGGTTGTGTTTTGGAGCTTGTCCACTTAAGAGGGTTGATTAAAAATGGCTCATAAGACACATGCCTGGGACATGGGATTTTCTCCTTTGCTCTTAGCAGATTCTGGGCAACCCAATAATTAACCTTCTTGATTTCTCAACTTTCACATTTGTGAAAAAGGTGCCAGTGTCCGTGACATTTCCCCGAAGACACAGCCCTTGTCACCCCCTACAAAGTTCTGAAGTTGTGCGCAGGTGGGCCAGGTGGCAGATTTCTCTCAAAAGCAGCTGAGCTCGCACTCTGGCTAGAGAAGACAGAGGGCTGAGGCACAACGGACATTGTCTCCCACATCAGGACAGTTTCCATAGCAGTTTGGGAAAGAAGGCAGCTCCCTGGGCTGGAGACGATGCAATGCTCTGGAAAGACCCTTAGGTGTGGGTGAGAGAGAAAACCCAGCTGCACAGGGTCAATGAGGGGAGGCCGAACCGCCCGATTTGGACAAAGGTAAAGTATACTTCCTAGCCTAATACCCTCCTCAATGCCCAGCCCAGACCTACCCTTCACGTCCCTAGCTGTATTCACTCTCCCTGGCAAGGGACCGGCACGCAATTGGCTGCCAGCAATGCTTCGGACAACAGTAAATACACCACTCTGCTCCTACCCCCAGGGCTTCGCACCTCCCCGATGCATACTGGGATTGTAGTTCTGAAGCTACCTACCCATTGACTAAGAATGGTGAAGAGACTACAGCTCCCAGCATACCAAGAGGGGCGCGCAACGCCCTGCCCCTTCCTCTGGGCTGCCAACCGCCCCCGAGCCTGGTACAGGTTGGGATTGTAGTCCTGTAGCCTTCTAGCCAAAGGGCTGGGAGTTGCTATGAGACTACATCTCCCAGAAAGCTCAGCGAGGCGCGCACCGCTCTGCCCCTTCCTCCAGTGATGCGTACAGTCCCTGATCCCTGTGCACGCTGGGATTGTAGTCCTGCAGCTCTGCGATCACTGGCCGGCATTGATTAAGAAATTTCAGCTCCTGGCATGGTGGGCTAAAGCTCCACCTTGAGCCTCGCTCCTCCATGCCTTCAGAGCACTTCCGCCACGCGGAGGGGGAACCTGGCTGTTCTTTAACCTCTCTTACCTGATGGGAGTGAACGTAGCCAGGGCAGCGTGTCTCACCAAGTAATTGTGATACCGCATCCCCCAACGTGCTGGCTTCCTGACTTCCAAAGTGCCGGAAGTTTGATTTCTCACAGAACTGCAAGGGTCCGGGATCGTTTCCCAGCCTGCTCAAAGTTGCCATGGTACTCACCCTCTGGGAAGTTGGAACACTCAGTGACACCATGTGTTCCTTGAAACTAATCTGTGTCACCTTTTAGGCTTTTGAGACCACTTGAACTCTGACTTTGTGGCATTTTTTACCAAATCTACTGAACTGGGTCAACTGTCTGATTTTACCTCCTTTTCCACACATGCTGGTTAGGTAATTAGTTGATTAGACATGGTTTCCTCCAAAAGGGCATTATCTCTTCCTGATTACCTCCAAGAGAAGGATGAAACGGGGTCTCTAAGGATCTATTTCCCAAATTTGAGATTCCACACTGATCATTCCTGGGCAAAATGTGACATTCTTTTCCATAACCACAATCTTAGGCCAGCCTGAGTGCCATCCAGCCCAATGGGGCTTATGGGACTCCAACTTAGTTCTGGTTAAGTTTTATGTAAATATGCTTGTCTGTGTTTCACCTGACTCTACTACATAAAATGTCTAGGAGAAAATAGGAGTTGAGAAGAATACAGGTGAAATTACAGGTATTGGAATGGGACACACTGATTCTGTGGAGGTAGAGGGAGAACAACAACCTAAAACCCAGGGAATGAAGAACTTAAACCTCAGAAGCTATGGGGAATGGAGGGGCATTAATAAGTTTTTGTCTTTCTGAATTACTCGTCGTGCGACCCAGTAAAGAGTATGGGAATCCTGTTGGGCCAGGACAGGAGTAGTATTTGTTAGACCAGAACGTAAGGCAAGGGCTGTGAATTCATCTCCTCCTTTTGGCTCCCCACATTACCCTTTAGAATCCTTTGAGACTGTTCTATCTCTCTATGATGTAGGTGTGGAATTCTAGGGGGCAGCACGCACTCTCAATGCCCAGCTGTCTGAGACCACGGTTCCTTCAGGTGATGGATGATATGGTTTGGCTGTGTCCCCACCCACATCTCATCTTGAATTGTAGCTCCCGTAACTCCCGTGTGTTGTGAGATAAGAAGAAATAAGATAAGTAAAGTAAGATCAATTGAAACCTATGAAATGGAAGAAAATTTAAAATTAGGCAGATATTATGAACCAGGTGAGGAATAAATACATGTGTCAATAAGTATTTAATGTATCTTGTTTTAGATTTTATATTAAACAATAAAAACTAAAAAAAGTAGCATGGTAGTTTCACCATGATTTTATCAACCTGCAAAAAATAGATACACTTCTCCATTAGAGAATGCTGATTAGTTTCTGTCCACTAATTTGTGGATATCAGTCCTCCCTGGACTCAGGCTGAGAGAGTAAAGAGCTTCAGCTTTTCTGAATTGAAGGGGAGAATATAAATACATATTCATTTTGATACACTGTACAATATACAAACATATATGCATGATTATATGTTAATTTTTTTCTGATTATAAAGAAATGCATAACTGTCATAAGATATCCAAAAGGCATCAAATGTCTTACATGAAATATAATACATGAAATGTCAGTAATCTTGACCCTCAAGAAAACCCAGAGTTCGCCATTCTGAGTACATTGTTCAAGTTTCTTTCCTAGGACCACCACAGGTTCTGTCATTTACTACCACAATGAGTGTAAAAGTGTCTGACAAGTAGCAGACCTTTTCCCGCAGGAGTCACATTTTCTGTTTCCAGAGTGTTTTAAAATGTTTGTTTTTCTGTGCTGTAAAGAAATAGCACTTGAACATAAATGTAATTTATTTAGTGAGGTCATTTTTACTTCCTGCAGAAAGGGTATACCCGCCAGCAGTTTTGCCACGAGAGTACACCGAAAAAAAGAGACAGGGTTATTTATAACCTGACACATCCACCCTACTGCTGGAATAGGACCTCACATTCTGTATTTTTCCCGATTGTTTAGCAACTTAGAACTTTTTAAAAGAGACAAAGGTAGAGGAGAACAAAGGAAGGAGGAAGTAACTTGTGGAATGCTGAGAAAGGTAAAACACTTTTAAATAAGGAAGAGGAACAGGCTATGACCTAATGCTTGCTTGGACCACTATAAGCATGCCAGGGCAAATATTTAGGAGCACAGGTCTTTGAATAAATTTTGCTTCTAAGAGAAGTTACTATTTATTCATGATCAAATGGGGAGGAAAGTCTTTGAAGAGGAACCTCTACTTCACTTTTTACACAGAGTCCAGGATCTATAAGGCCCTAGCTGCTAAAAAAGCTCCCAGTTTCCTTCCCAGGGAAGGCTATGTTAATCCATCCTCTGTTTCTTCTCACCTTGGAAGAGTCAAAGTCTTGCCTAACCTAGCAGTGCTGTTTCTGGCTTTGAGTTTAGTTTCCTTGGAATTATCCTCATTTGGATTGGGCTGCGGTAAAGAGGAGTTTAGGTAACTCTCCTCTCTCTAGGCACAGAGCCCCACAGTCTATCCCTAACCTGTATTTGTGGGTCGTTCTCTCAGCTGAGGCTCTTCAGCCAGTGTCAAGAATGAACAGGAAGAACATAGCTCTTGGGGATGATTGCCACATTTCTCAAAGGCCCCTAAGGGCTATAAGCCATTTCCCACCCTCAATCTCAAAATGAAACCCAAACAAAGATACAGATTAGTATCCCTGATTACATACCAGCCAAACACATTTATTTTGTAATTCATTTTCCCCTGATCACCATTATGGTTGAATGCCTCTTTATGCTAGAAAAGTCCATTTGTATTTCTTTTACCATGGAATGTTTTTATAGGTTCTGTGTCTTCTTTTTATTAAGTTCATGTTTTTCTCTTCATTATCAGGAGTTCCTACCATATTTTATTTGCATACCATTTCTCCCACATTATTCTAGAAGGCTGGAGCCTGTCCACGCATCCAAAAATAGATCTGTCCTGGATCTTTTCTCACAAGTCAGCCAGCTGTCAAGACACCTGAGTTGTGATTCTTTCACCTGGCAGAGTCTCTCATCAACACATGAACTGAGCTTCCTCTTATCTTATGGACAGCCGATGTGTGGAGGTGGATTTATGAATCAGCCTCACACTGCACTCAAGCACTTTGGCCAGGACTCAATGCTCAATGCCAAGATGAAAATCAGCAAACTAGCAGTTTGCTTTTATGATGTTCTCCAGCCTGCAACCAAGACACTTATCCTGGCCACTTCTTCAACTCTGACTTAAGGTTGTGCTGATGTAAATGCAAACCCAGCTCTGTGTCTACCAAACATCTATGTGGCTAGGACTGCAAATACTAAGCACCAGGCAAGAGGTCTCCCCAGTTTCCAACCAGACTTTGTAGAATTTCCCCAAAATACTGACTTGTCCTCTTTCAGACCCTATCTCCCAAAGAGAATCAGAGAGGGGCTCTGGAAGCCGTTTAGACTGGCCTCTTCCCTAGTGAAAATAGACTTGGATACAAAAACGTAACCTACTGACCTCAAAGACACCAGCCCAGATACTGCACACTGACCTCCTGCCTCCCTAGGACAGACGTCATCTGAACCAGATCAAAGCCCGCACTGTTCCTCCATGTGCAGGTTTCAGACATGTGCCAGAACAGCCCTCCAGAATTGTCTGGAGATGGGACAAGAGGTGGTGGAGCTACAGGTTCAGAATGGCTGCCTCATCCCTCCCTCCTGAAAAGTCTATACCTGCTGATTAGAGCTCTCGCAACTTAAGGGGCTTAGCCCTCCCTGAGTAAGTGTTCCCTAAGAGGACCTTCTGATCTTTTTCTATGCTGAGCAGGGTATGCAGGAATGACACCCTCTATGCTGGTGACAGCCTCTATAACACCCTCTATGTTGGTGAAAAGCAGTGGTTTGGGGGCTTGGCTACATACTGTAATCACCCTGAGAGCTTTAAACCATATTGTTGCCCAGATCCAACTTCAAGGATTCTAATTTAATTGGTCTGTTGCAACCTGGGCTTAAGGGATTTTAAGTTTCCATCCTGCCCCACCCTGCCAGTCATTCTCCACCATCTCCTGAACCCCCTCCCCCCCACACTGCAATGGCGTGATCTCCACTTACTGCAACCTCCGCCTCCCAGGTTCAAGCCATTCTCCTGCCTCAGCCTCCCGAGTAGCTGGGATTACAGGTGTGTGCCATCATGTCCGGCTAATTTTTGTATTTTTAGTAGAGATGAGGGTTGCACCATGTTGGCCAGGCTGGTCTCGAACTCCTGACCTTAGGTGATCCGCCCGCCTCAGCCTCCCAAAATGCTGAGATTACAGGCGTGAACCACCGCTCCCTGCCCCACAGGTGATTTTTATTTGCCAGGGGTAAGAAGCGCTGGATCTGATGAGGAATGCATTAGCTGTGAGTGATTTTCATGTATGCTGGGGAGATTTGCCTCATGGCAACTCTGGAGATTGGGGTTTTAGAAAACATCCTTGCCCTGTTAAAAATTAGAAGATGACTTCAAGACATTTTTAGCTACTTGGCTAAATTGCAGAAAGAGAAAATGCCTTCTTCAGAGATCTTTTTTTTTTAAACAGGGTTTCACTCTGTCACCCAGGCTGTAATGCAGTGGTGTGATCGTGGCTCACTGCAGTTTTGACCTCCCAGGCTCAAGTGATCCTCCCACCTCAGCCTTCTGAGTAGCCAGGACTACAGGCGTGCACCACCAGGCTTGGCGAAATTTTTAATTATTTTTTGCAGAGATGGGGTCTCGCTATGTTGCCAGAGCTGGTCTTAAACACCTAGCCTCAAGTGATGCTCCCGCCTCAGCCTCCCTAGTAGCTCGAACTACAGGCACAGGCTACCATGCCTGGTTTGTTTTTTAAAATGTGGCTACTAGAAAATTTAAAATTCATATGTGCCTCACAGTTTCTTTCTTAGAGAATTGCCTCCCTTGTGACATCTCAGGCTGCCTGCTCAAAAGACTGGAGGCTAGGAAAGTGATGAAATCTGAAATTTTAAAATAATTGTCATTATATTGTTTCCATTTGTGAATAGCATATGTCTATTATTCACATATAAAGATAACCTTATATACAAAGTTAAATGCAAATGTTCCCCAGGCAGGGCCAGTTTCCAGTGAAGGAAGGAAGGGCGCCAGAAAAGAGTTCAGGAAAAACCTGCAACTCCTGCCTTTTTCAACCCATTCTCAGATCACGTCTCCTGTCACTCATGACCTGAGGGGACGCGGCGTGGAACTGTATCCAATCATGGGCGTTGGAGTGGGAACTGTCCAATCAGGTGCGCAGCCAAGGTAGAGGGGGCGGTGTCCTGGAGCTGGCGGGGCCTTTGTCTCGCTCCAGCCAGAGCTCAGGGTCCGTCTTCATTGCTTAGTATCCTCTGCGCTAGGAGGTCTCGGTGACTCTGTCGCAGCCTCTGTCGCCCTCTGACCTGCAGATGCTGTGAGATCCAGAGCTAAGACTCCGGGACATCCCGGAAGCCGAAAAATGGTGAGTGTGCCAGGCCGCGCGTCCCGAGGTGGGGGCAGGGCTGATTGAAAGCGGCCGGAACTGGCTGTGACGGGACCGGGGCCTCCCCGCTGTCAGCTGCGGGGTCTGCGGACTGGAGTCCCCGCAGGCACAGCTCGGCCCTCGGTCCCCTCCGGGCACAGGGTGCGAGGTGGGCCAGCAACCGGGAATCCGGGCAGGCATCCCGTTCCCTTCTCCCGCATCCCGCCCGGAGCCCACCCTGGGAAGCGCCGCGCGCATTCTCGCGTCAGCCCGGATTGCGGGGACAATGGAAGGGTCCTCAGGGCCGAGTCCAGACCCCGAGTGTGGTTTGTGCGTGGGAAGTGCTGTGATCCCGGGGGTCCTCAGTCTTTTCCTTCTCCTGTTAAAAAACAATGGGAGTCACCTTTAAAATGTTAAAAACTTACTGAAGTTAACAGTGATTCATGATCGGAGAGCACCCAGCCACGGTTTGTGGTTTGGGGTCCAACCGAAGGGCTTGAAGGAAAGTTTTTTCATAGGTGAAGGAAGAAGCAAACCGAATTCAGTAACTGACTAGTTCCAGTTATGTGATCATCTTATTTAGACTATTCAGGTTGTCATTGCCTGGTTATGTAATCAGAAGTTAATTGAAGGTTTGTGGTTGCCTAAATCTGAATTTTGTTTCCCCCTAAGGTAGCAATTTACAAGAAATGTATTTGCGTGTGTGTATGTGTTTTAATGTAGGAACTCAGGGCACTAGAGCCACCTCAACTGCCTGCTATTTAATTAACACTCCACAGGAGAAGTGATTTTCTCGTGTATTCTCCAAATGTGTGACAAGCAGAGTCTCAAATCTACCACTCTGTTGCCCCAGCCTAACTCTGGCTTGCAGTCGAATTTTAAATTTTCAGTTCTTTCTTGACATTCTTCAGCACCAACTTCGCCTCTCTAATTTACAACATTATCAACTCTTAGTCCTTTTTTGTACATTTCAGATACAGTATTTTGATTAATCATTATTTCAAAGAGCAGCGAATGCACTTTTAGAAAATAAATGTTTTCATTTGCAAACATTTTGCAGGAGATGAAAGCAGAGAATAATCCCAGCACTCCACTGTGGAAAAAAAAAGACCAAAAAACAAAACCTTTGTGCCAGTCTCCCTTTAATCTTTCCTAGGCACAGACACCTTATCGGAATGTTTTTAGGTTGAAGTTCCACTTTGGAAGCTTCACAGGGCAATGCATCCTCAGCCACCCTGTGTTATTTTCCTGGTTTTGAGTTTCAGAACTGTCTGGGGATGACACGAGATGCATACAGTGGCTGTGTCTCCTGAGGCCCCTGGGTCATCTCCTCTCAGGGGCAGCCTGAGGTATGGGAATGGTGCCTCTCTGTAGAGTGATTGGTGCATTGTGCCTGGGAGAAATCAGGTATACCTTTCCTCTAAAAGCAAATCCGTTAGGACATTAAGATTTTCTTCCCCAGCTCCCAGTTTCCATTTCTTAGAGATACAGTGCTGGCCAGGCAATTGGATGCTGGTATTGAGGAAAAAATTTTCTCAGATTGGTGAAGAGAGAAAAAATATCCCCAAGAACGAAGAACACCCAACCCAGTGAGGCAGTGCACAAACCTGCAAAGCAAAATGCATCTAAGGGACACAGTGGGGCACAGCACAGTGGCTCTTGGTAGTACGGTTATTGTCCACTTCAGTGAGCAGGACGGGGGTGGGAAAATGTCCCAAGTGATAGAATGGCTTGACTTGACATCTGAGTCAGATATGTCTGTGTTCCAATCAGCATTGTCGCTTCCTGAGTTTGTCACTTTGGAAAGATTTCTTTACTTATTTTAACTTCAGTTTTTAATTAAGTGTAAATTACATTTTATCAGTAGAGCTTGAAAGGCAATCTGTACTGGCAACCTGGTTTTTTCACCAACCCAGGCTTCTGTGCCACCTGATCATAGTCTCATCTACCTACATGGACACAGGAAGAAGTCAGAGCATAACCTCTCCTGGGACATGATCTATCGCATGAACCAGTCCTTCCCTAAGCCTGCACTGTCCCACCCATGGTTTCTTGATAGCAACTTTCCCTCGTTTGCCTTTTAGTTCCACCCACAAACCCTTTTTTTATGTGCACATAGTGTGCCCAATGCCACCCCTCAGTTGTCTGAATCCAGCACCTACTGGAATTCAGATGTCCAGTAGTTCAAGACCATGGGCCTAGACCTACCTTTTGCAGAAGCAAATGCAAATTAGAAATAAGAGGCTTCATTCCCCCACTTGAAAATGAGGGAAGACATTTTGTTCTTTTGCCTTTTCTTAAAGGATATAATTTAGAAAATGTTATTATTGATTGATTATTTTTTTGAGACAGAATCTCACTCTTCCACTTAGGCCAGAGTACGACGGCGTGATCATAGCTCACTGTAACCTTGAACTATTGGGCTTAAGCAGTCTTACTGCCTCAGCCTGCCAATTACCAAGGACTACAGGCATGCACCAACTTGCCTGCCTAATTTTTTTTTTTTTTTGTAGAGACAGCATCTCACCATGTTCCCCGAACTGGTGTCAAACACCTGACCTCAAGAGATCCTCCTGCCTTGGCCTCCCAAAATGCTGGGATTACAGGCATGAGCCACTGTGCCTGGCCTAGACAACTTTTATATGTACCATTTTTCTCTGCTTCTTCAAAATATATGTAAATTGGAGTTTCACTCTTGTTGCCCAGGCTGGAGTGCAATGGCATAATCTCAGCTCACTGTAGCCTCTGCCTCCCGGGTTCAAGCGATTCTCCTGCCTCAGCCTCCCGAGTAGCTGGCATTACAGGTGCCCGGCACCACACCTGGCTAATTTTTTGTATATTTAGTAGAGACAGGGTTTCATCATGTTGGCCATTCTGGTCCTGAACTCCTGACCTCAGGTCATCTGCCCACTTCACTCCAGCTTGAACAACAGGAGTGAAACTTTGTCTTAAAAAAACAAAAAGTGAACACAAAGGATAAGATTTAATTCAGCAATCCAGAAAGCTAAAGGGTCACAGATACTGAAGGGTATCTCTTTAGTATCTGGACAGAGAAAAACAATAGGTGTTTTCGGTAGAAAACTGATGATCCAAGGTAATTACTAATATGTGGAGGCCGAAGTGCTTATGCTGCAATAGCAAGACCAGCTTAGAGTGTGCCCTGTACCTTGGTTTCTATTTGTTTTTTAAGAACAGTTGGCATAGTTATATGTACGCTTGTGTAGGCAAACTGCATCCATTTAAATTAAACAGTATTTTTTCGGCCGGGTGCAGTGGCTCACGCCTGTAATCCCAGCACTTTGGGAATCTGAGGTGGGAGTATCACCTGAGGTCAGGAGTTCAAGACCAGCCTGGCCAACATAGTGAGACTCCGTCTCTACTAAAAATACAAAAATTAGTTGGGTGTGGTGGCAAGCGCCTGTAATCCCAGCTACTTGGGAGGCTGAGGCAGGAGAATTGCCTGAACCTGGGAGGCAGAGGTTGCAGTGAGCCGGGATCATACTCCAGCTTGTGCAACAGAGCGAGACTCCGTCTCAAAAAAATAAAAATAAAATAAACAGTATTTTGTACAATAGTGTGAATATAACAGCACAATATTTATTTTGGACAAACCCCTTTAAAATAATGATTTTAATATTATGCATTCTTTTGAAATATAAATTATTTTAACTGAATTAATATTACAGATAATTTTCTAATACTCATACATTATGACTAACATATTAAAATTATTTATCCTAAGATATTTATTTCTTAAAAGAAAATAGGCCGGACATGGTGGCTCATGCCTGTAATCACAGCAATTTAGGAAGCTGAGGCGGGTGGATCACGAGGTCAGGAGTTCGAGACCAGCCTGGCCAACATGGTGAAACACTGTCTCTACTAAAAATACAAAAATTTGCTGGGCGTGGTGGTGGGCACCTGTAATCTCAGCTACTCGGGAGCCTGAGGCAGGAGAATTGCTTGAAACAGGTAGGCAGAGGTTGCAGTGAGCCAAGATCATGCTACTGCACTCCAGCCTTGGCAACAAGAGCAAAACTCCGTCTCAAAAAAAAAAAAAAAGAAAAGAAAAAATATAGTAACAAATTGTTACAATAGATATTAACCCCACCTCTGTCACATCAATTAATATGTTTATTAATTAATCCAACAGGTATGATTAGAGGTCAGCATGATTTTAGTGTCTATATATACATATATGTATTTGAGAAAGAATTTCAGTCTGTTGATTAGGGTAGAGTGCAGTGGCACGATCTCGGCCATTGCAACCTCTACCTCCCAGGTTCAAGCAATTCTCATGCCTCACCCTCCCAAGTAGCTGGGATTACATGTATGCACCAACATGCCTGGCTAGTTTTTGGATTTTTTAGTCGAGGCAGGGTTTCGCCATGCTGGCCAGGCTGGTCTCAAACTTTTGACCTGAGGCGTTCTGCCCACCTCAGCCTCCCAAAGTGCTTGGATTACAGGCATGAGCCACTGGGACTGACCTTATTTTTTCTTTTCTTTTTTTTTTTTGGAGACGGAGTTTTGCTCTTGTTGCACAGACTGCAGTGCAATGGTATGATCTTGGCTCACCGCAACCTCTGCCTCCCAGGTTCAAGTGATTCTCCTGCCTCAGCTTCCTGAATAGCTAGGATTACAGGCATGCGCCACCACGCCTGGCTAGTTTTGTATTTTTAGTAGAGATGGGGTTTCCCCATGTTGGTCAGGCTGGTCTTGAACTCCCAACCTCAGGTGATCCATCCGCCTCGGCCTCCTAAAGTGTTGGGATTACAGGCGTGAGTCACCACACCTGGCCCTATTTTTTCATTTTATTAACTTAGGCATGCAGCATTTACAGAACTAATAAATGCAATGGATGCAGTCACCCACCCATGGATGATAACAGCTCTTCAGTTAGCTGTGCCACAAGCTCAGATATAATTCCAATATGTGAACAACGTTGGTTTCCTGTTCCTTATCAGAAGATGCTGGTGAATGTTGTTAGATGGCTTCCAATATAAATCCCCAGTCCAGTGGCCAGCAGATGAGACAGCAGCAAAGATGGAAGAAAAACCTCTAGAAATTCTACGTAGAATTTGTATCTGTTCTTCAGAATGCGTGTGTTTTTCATGCTGAGAGAAGCTGTGCACTTTGGTTCTTAAAGAGAAACACATTGGGGGGAATTTTTTCTTGCTCACTTAAAAAGTCCTATATCGAATCTGAGTATTCCTTCAATATACTTTCAACTTCTTTCTCTCAATATGATCTTCCACAGACTAATAACTGTTTTTCTCTCCAATGCCTTGGGTGTTTCAGAATCTCTGTTGGTGCCTTGTGTCTGTGAGTGAGATGGGCTGTCACGATGACAACTCGTGGAGCAACTCCGTCCAGACTTCATGCTGGGCATCCAATAGTACTTTTTCCATGTCATCGTTATCAGTAGAAACTGAAGCTGGAGGCCAGGCGTGGTGGCTCATGCCTGTAATCCCAGCACTTTGGGAGGCCAAGGCAGGAGGATCACCTGAGGTCAGGAGTTTGAGACTAGTCTGACCAACATGACAAAACCCTGTCTCTACTAAAAATACAAATAATTAGCCAGGCGTGGTGGTGGGCGCCTGTAGTCCCAGCTACTGGAGAGGCTGAGGGAGGAGAATCGCTTGAACCCGGCAGGTGGAGGTTGCAGTGAGCCGAGATCGCGTCACTGCACTTTAGCCTGGCTGACAGAGCAAGACTCTGTCTCAAAAAGAAAACCCCCAGAAACTTAGGCTGGAACACCCTTTTCATTTCCATTATTGTGAAAATATAATTCTAACCACAAATGCTCCAGGTACTCCTCCTGCAGCCCAGGGCTCTGCTCTGTGGCATGGTGCTGGAGCACAGATGCAGCAATGAGGGTCTGTGTGGGCTGCAGGCTGTAGGCTAAGCTTCACGGGCAGGAACACCATGGCCCAGCACTCTGAGTCAGGAACCATTGATTTAATATATAAATAGCCAAGAACATAGATCCCTCTTCCACAGTTTCTTTTTTCTTTTTTTGAGACGGAGTCTCCCTCTGTCACCCAGGCTGGAGTGCAAATAGCGTGATCTTGGCTTACCGCAATCTCCACCTCCCAGGTTCAAGCGATTCTCCTGCCTCAGCCTCTCGAGTAGGTGGGATTACAGGCGCCTACCACAACGTCTGGTTAATTTTTTGTATTTTTAGTAGAGACGGGGTTTCACCACGTTGGCCAGGCTTGTCTCGAACTCCTGATCTCGGTTGATCTGCCCACCTCGGCCTCCCAAAGTACTGGAATTACAGTATTGAACCACCGCACCTGGCACCACAGTTTCTAGAGAGGAGTAAAACCCTACCTTCACCAGGTACCTGAATTTCGCTCCAAGTTGCAAAACCACCTCCTGTCATGAAGATGTGGGAAGTTTATCTTTTATAGAATATAGTCAACTGACCTCCCCAATTCCCAGGTGGATTTAGGATAAACTACAACAAGTGAGTGCTGTCACATCTTCTTCTGGAGGTCTAATTATGACAAGCTTCTTTCTATCTTTGCAATCTCTTAGCAAATTGCCTGCAATTAATGTCACATTCTGACTTAATTGTGTAATCATACAGTTTTTGCTTTCTCTTCTGCCACTGTGGAGAGTTTTTCTGGGGTTGGAGATGATTGTGCTTTTAATTACATTTTCAAAACACTGTCCGAAAAGACCAGGTATGATGTAAACATATAAGGTACCCATCAGACTTCACCCTAGAGGGTCTTTCCCTGTTGGGCTTCCAGTCACAGCCTGCAATTGTGCAAACCCCAAATGTGCAGGCAAAATGGTCTCTGCTTATTTGTGTTCTATAGTCCCTTGTAGAGCAGTCAGATCAGATTTCTACAAAAATAACTTTACAGGGCAGCAATCAACCGTTCCATCTCTTTCAATGTCCCTGGCATCTTCAGATCTGAAATGAATTCAGAGACAATTAGGGCCTAGAAACCCTGTAATCCCAGCCACTCAGGAGACTGAGGTGGGAGACTTGCTTGAACCAAGGATTCAGTTTGCAGCGAGCCACGATCTTGCCACTGCACTCCAGCATGGATGACAAAGTGAGACTGTCTCCAAAAAAAAAAAAAAATTCCGCTGCTCACTACTGCTATTCAAAGTGTATATTCAAGCCAACTTGAATCTATGCTTCTGGGTTGCTGTTCTTGCTGTTCTCAAACGTGGCACATATGAACTCTCTACTTTTACCTCATTTTTTTTTTTCGTTGACATATCATTTCTAATGCGTTAAAGGAATCTCCGTGACAGGATCTCTCCTCTGGTTTTGCACAGCATGCTATAACACCCGATAATGTACAGCCAGGTTGATGTCACTAGAAACTATATATAAGCACTGGCTTCTGGGACTCATGAGACAGGGCCTGACTTTGGATTGAGAATGTACAGAAAGCCCATAGGAAACATTTTCTGCATCGTGGCAGGTCAGCATCAACATCTTAGAGCCCCACCCTTCAAAGTGTGGTCCTTGAAAATTTTCAGATCTTGTCCTCTGACCTGCTGCAGTTGTGTGAGAGGCTCTTGGTGTAAATAGAATCTGATGGCAGAATCACCCCAGCAGTGGGGGGTCCAGGCCACAAAATATCTACTGCCGTGACCATAACAACCATACCTACCTGTAAGCTGTGATACTGGAGTAAAATGTTCCTGTCATTCCTCTTACCCAAGCTAACTGATTACGGACAGGTGATATCACATATGGGTTTAGGATCTGAAGCTCTACCAGGGAAGTTCCATTGTCTATTCTATTCCCACAGAATCAGTCTCAGTGTTTCCTGTTTGGATTGCCATGGGGACGTCAACCCAGGGTGACTGGAGACCCTCTTCCCAGCACCTGAGAGTCTTTGAGACATCTGAGGATGTCGTGTGCAGACTGGGGTGAGGCTGACAAGAGGGTCTAATTCTGCTACCATCTAAGAGGGAGGGGAATAAGTCATTCAGTGTTTCTTCTCTTTCTCATAAAAATCATCTCTTTGGTTGGTTCCTAGATGGGAGTTGTTCCAGTTTTCACTTGAGTGAAAAACAAGGAGGAGAGCTGGAGACTGAAACTGATCAGCCAATTGCTTTCATTTCCTATGGCAATTAGAAAAACAGATGAGGCACTCATAATCTCTGCCATCTAGGAACTGTGTCTGTGGCAAATGAATAAATGACTGAATTTCACATCATGGGGTCAGTACAAAAAAGGGATGTGTGCAGGGGATTTAGGGCCACTTTCCTTATGTTGGGAACTCTGATGTCACCATCTGAAGGGCCACTCATGAACAGAAGAGTTGTTATTATTATAGTTATTTTTTCTTTTCTATTTTTTGAGGTGGAGTCTCGCTCTGTTGCCCAGGCTGGAATGCAGTGGTGCGATCTTGGCTCACTGCAACCTCTGCCTACCGGGTTCCAGTGATTTTCTCCTGTCTCAGCCTCCTGAGTACCTGGGATTACAGGCGTGCACCACCACTCCCGGCTAATTTCTGTATTTTTAGTAGATATGGGATTTCACCATGTTGGCCAGGCTGGTCTCAAACTCCTGAACTTAGGTGATCCACCCACCTCAGTCTCCCAAAGTACTGGGATTACAGGCATGAGCCACCGCACCCGGCCCTATAGTTATTATTTCTATTGCTTTTACCTTGCTAAGACTAAATATTTAGCTTCTAAATATTTTTGTTTTGTTTGAGACAGGGTCTCACTCTATCGCCCAGGCTGGAGTGCAGTGGTGTGATCTCCGCTCCCTGTAAACTCTGCCTCCCAAGTTCAAGCAGTTCTCCCACCTCAGCCTCCCAAGTAGCTGGGGCTACAAGTGTGCGCCACCATAGCCAGCTAATTTTTGTATTTTTAGTAGAGATGGGGTTTCACGATGTTGGCCAGGATGGTCTCAAACTCCTGACCTCAGGTGATCCACCTGCCTTGGACTCCCAAAGTGCTGGAATTACGAGCATGAGCCACCATGCCTGGCCTATTCCATGCATTAAAAAAAAAAAAAAGACTTGGCGCAGTGGCTCATGTCTATAATCCCAGCACTTTGGGAGGCCGAGGCAGGAGGATCTACTGAGGTCAGGAGTTTGAGACCAGCCTGGCCAATATGGCGAAACCCCATCTCTATCAAAAATAGAAAATTAGCTGGGCATGGTGGCAGGCACCTATAATCCCGGCAACTCAAGAGCTGAGGCAGAATAATTGCTTGAACTGGGGAGGTGGAAATTGCAGTGAGCCGAGATCGTGCCACTGCGCTGTAGCCTGGGCAACAGAGCAAGACTCTGTCTCAGAAAAAAAAAAAAATCAGTGCTAGAACAAGAAGAAATATAAATGCTGGGCTTTTCATATAAATCCAGGGAATTATGGGACAGTTAGTACTCACCTCCCAGGGTGTTATGAGGATAAATTCACATTATATCATCTTCCCAGCACAGTGCTCTGTAGCGTGCTTCTGAGCACACAGCGCATGCTCCATAAACATCACATTAATGCATGTGCACATGTTGTTTTCCAAATGCAGACTTACTCAGACATAAGCTGCCTTCTCCAGCCTCTGTAAACTTTAAAGGACCAGCAGAGAATGCCATGTTTTAGGATAGTGATTGGTGGTTTTTATTTTGGACCAAAAGCATTTGTGTTGTAAGAAGAGTATGGGTTTAAGGGACTGTGTGCTGTGGCGCTTTGTCTAGTTGAGTGCTCTTGTAAGTGACATAGGGCAGGCAGGGTCAGCATTAGCTGTGAATGAAGCCAATCCATGGACTCCTTTCAAACCTGCAGAATTGGCTGGGCACAGTGAATCACACCTGTAATCCTAGCACTTTGGGAGGCTAAGAAGGGCAGATCACCTGAGGTCAGGAGTTCAAAATCAGCCTGGCCAATATCGTGAAAGGTCATCTCTACTAAAAATACAAAAATTAGTCATCCAGGCATAGTAGCATGTGACTGTAGTCTCAGCTACTCGAGAGGCTGAGGCAGGAGAATCACTAGAGCCTAGAAGGCAGAGGTTGCAGTCAGCCGAGATCATGCCACTGCACTCCAGCCTGGGCAACAGAGTAAGACTCTGTCTCAAAAAAACCAAACAAACAAAAACCCTGCAGAATCAAATTAGAGTGGGGCCTGAAATACCAGATGATTTCTCTGCATATTAAAGTTTAAAAGGTAATTCTTAGCTAAGTGGTTATCAGCTCATCACATTCCAGTTAGGATTAAGTGGCCAGTTTGAAGAAATACCCTCACTTGTGCCCTCCCAACAGATTATGTTGGCCTGGGTGGAAGCATCCATGTTGTTTTAATTAAGTGTCTCATGTAATTCTAAGGTAATGCCAGGAGCAATCATGAGGGCTCCCAGACATAATGTGAGAAATGAGTTCAGCCTTTTCTTGTGTGTGAGACAGAGTCTCACTCTGTCACCCAGGCCCCAGGCTGGAGTGCAGTGGCGCGATCTCGGCTCACTGCAGCCTCCACCTCCCGGGCTCAAGTGATTCTCCTGCCTCAGCCTCCCCAGGCTTTTTTTTTTTGTTTTTTTTTCAGATAGAGTTTCGCTCTCATTGCCCAGGCTGGAGTGCAATGGCATGATCTCGGCTCACGACAACCTCTTCCTCCTGGGTTCAGGTGATTCTCCTGCCTCAACCTCCCAAGTAGCTGGGATTACAGGCATGCGCCACCACATCTGGCTAATTTTGTATTTTTAGTAGAGACGAGGTTTCTCCATGTTGGTCAGGCTGGTCTCGAACTCCCGACCTCTGGTGATCTGCCTGCCTTGGCCTCCCAGAGTGCTGGGATTACAGGCATGAGCCACCGCACCCGGCCCCCAGGCTTTGTTTTAAAGAGAGGTCACAGGGCCTGCTCTGCTTGGTTTTCATGAGAGCAGGGGAGTGGGGCCCATACTGCCTTTGCTGCAGCAGAAATTGCTGCCATCTCTGCCATGGAAGAGCACCTAAAGGCAGGAAAGTAGAGACTCACATGTTAGTCTTTAGGTGGAAGCTCACTCTTCCTGAAATTCTTCTGTAACAATGACAAAGGACAAGCAAGTGTGGCCTTTTCTGCACCTTTAAGGTACATCTGCCTATGGGTGCGGTGGTAGCAGGTGAAGGGGTTTTGCTGATGCTTTAAAAGGCGTATTCTCAAGTTACAGCTGTGATTTTCCAGATAATACCACCTGAGAAGGAGTCCCAAAGGAGGAACAAGAGGAAGAAATGGCTGGTTCTCGGGTGAATGTGCCCCAGCTCAGGGGTGATGCTCTCTTTTCATTCTTGAATGTCTTGGCTTTAGAACTTACAAAACTTTTACTTCTCTACCTCTCATGTTCCTACCTAGCCAGTTTGTTTTAGATACTTTTCCCCCCCTTTTCTTCTTATAAATATTACTTCTTACTATAGTAGTTAAGAGGCACTGAAAAATACTTCTCTTTTATATAATAGAGCCTTCTTTATTTTTTCTCTCCAGGCTTCTTACATACCATGACCAGTTCTCACCATCGAGTGTATGACCTGCAAGAATAAAAATGTTCTTTGTGACTGAGCACAGTGGCTCATGCCTGTAATCCCAGGACTTTGGGACGCTTAGGTGGGAGGATTGCTTGAGGCCAGGAGTTTGAGACCAGCCGGGGCAAGATGGCGAAACCCTGTATCTACTAAAAATCCAGAAAATTAACCAGGTATGGTGGCACGTTCCTGTAGTCCCAGCTACTTGGAAGGCTGAGGCAGAATCACCTGAACCCAGGAGGCGAGGTTGCAGTGAGCCGGGATCACGCCACTCAACTGCACTCCAGCCTGGGCGATAGAATGAGACTCTGTCCCAAAAATAAATAAATAAATAAAGTTCTCTTTGTGTCACATCAATGTGGAAAGGTGTAGATACCTAAGATCTCTCTTAGGGATGGTGTAGGATCCTCAGATATTAGTGAAGGGGGAATGTGTATTGTTTAGGTTCCATCTGGATGTTCCATCAACTCTATGCAGAAACAGGATTTTTAAAATGCACATTTAAAGAGGATGGCACTAATTGCCCAGAATAAGAAGGTTCTGGAAAAGAGAATAGTTAGATAAGACTAGCTCTCTAAAATGCTGAGGAAAGACTATTCAAATACATTATTAGAAGTTATAAAACCTGGGAGATATCTGTAGCTTGAACTTTGCATAAAGGTGTTTCTTTATGCTTAGATTCAGGTTATAATTTACTTTTTGTTGCCAATAATATCATAGCTCTGATGATGTGTCCACCCATGTGTGTTGATACTGCACATCAGTTTGTTGTGTTGTAGTTCATGTTAATTTCTTCTTTTTTTTTTTTTCAAGACAGAGTCTCGCTCTGTCGCCCAGGTTTGAGTGCAGTGGCGCAATCTCAGCTCACTGCAACCTCTGCCTCCCGCATTCAAGCAATTCTCCTGCCTCTGCCTCCCGAGTAGCTGGGATTACAGGCGCGTGCCACCATGCCCAGCTAATTTTTTGTATTTTTAGTAGAGATGGGGTTTCACTGTGTTAGCCGGGATGGCCTCGATCTCTTGACCTCGTGATCTGCCTGCCTTAGCCTCCCAAAGTGTTGGGATTACAGGTGTGAGCCACCACGCCCAGCCCGGTTTATGTGAATTGCAATCACTAGGTTAAGGCTGTCTGTGACAGATTTTTCTAAATTATAAAGTTAATTATTTTTATCTTTATTATGCATAAGTACCTTGGGAGATTTACTGACTGATATACATAAACCATCACATTTAATCTGCAAACTCCCCTTTCTTTCTAGATTCTATTTGCTTAAAGCTTGCTTTGGAAAATGAAGGCTCATTTTCGTTTACTAGTCAGATAAACTGGGGCTCAACCACTTGCTCTGTTTGACAAAATATTCTTGATTTGGACGCATTGGTATCACTGGCTAGCTTGTTAGAAATTCAGAAACTCAGGCTTCACCTGAGATCACCTGAATCAGACTGCGTTTTAACAGGATCTGTAGTTCATTGTTATGTACATTAAAATTTGACAGATACCTTCTAACCCATCATGACTTCTCTGTATCAGTAATATTTACAACTTACTCTGTAATCTGCAGACATAAAACTCAAAACTGTATATGCCTGTGTTGATGCCCTTATTTTTAGACTGATTATTTAGAAAAGTATCTACATTGGTTTTGTGGATTCTGTTTTCCTTTTAGTTTGTAGCCCAGGCAGGAGTGCAGTGTCATGATCTCGGCTCACTGTAACCTTTGCCTCCCAAGTTCAAGCGATTCTCCTCCCTCAGCCTCCTGAGTAACTGGGATTACAGGCATGCACCACCACACCCAGCTAGTTTTTGTATTTCTAGTAGAGACAGCGTTTCACCATGTTGGCCAGGCTGGTCTCGAATTCCTGACCTCAGGTGATCTGACTGCCTCGGCCTGCCAAAGTGATGGGATTACAGGCGTGAGCCACCGAACCTGGCCACGTGGATTCTATTTTCTTTCCTCAGTGTTAGAGAATACATCAGAGAATATTTTTGTTAAAAATACCCATTGAATAATTCCAGTAACTGATATAAGTCACAGCAATTCTCTTTTCATATGGAGTCAAGAACTGCCCATTCACAGTTGGTCTTATGTTTTGTTCTGTTTTGTTTTTCAGGAGCTGTTGACATTTAGGGATGTGACCATAGAATTCTCTTTGGAGGAGTGGGAGTTTCTGAAACCTGCTCAGCAGAATTTGTACAGGAAAGTGATGCTAGAGAACTACAGAAACCTGGTCTCTCTGGGTGAGAAGAACTTCAATACACAATTCCTATTTCACACTAAAGATTTTACTTTCTTCCTCTGTAGAACGTTTGGTGGGGATTTCTGCTTTATGTAAACGAGTTTTAGATCTCTGCTTTCAAGGAAAACTTGGGGATTTGTTGGGATAGAGAAGAAAATTTCCAAGAAGTTTTATGTTTACATTAACTTTCTTCTGCCTTGAGGTGATGGGCATTTTTCACTCTAGTTTAGTGGTAATTCTTTTTGTTTGTTTTTATTTTATTTTTTGAGACAGAGTCTAGCTCTGTTGCCCAAGCTTCAGTGCAGTGGTACAGTCCAGCTCACTGCAGCCTCCACGTCCTGGGTTCAAGTGATTCTCCTGTTTTAGCCTCCTGAGTATCTGGGACTACAGGTACCCACCACCACACCCAGCTAATTTTTGTATTTTTAGTAAAGAGGAGGTTTTACTATGTTGGCCAGGCTGGTCTCAAACTCCTGACCTCAAGTGATCCACCCTCCTTGACCTCCCAAAGTGTTGGGATTACTAGTGTGAACTACCATACCCAGCCTTTAGTGGTAATTCTTGGAATTCCATTATAAAAATTCCTTTATAAAATATTATTGACCAGACCTTAAAATCCAACTTCTACCACCAATTTTTGATTAAGTAGTATTGGGTAGGGAAGCTGAAGACCCAAAAATATAAAATATTCTAAACTTTCTGTTTAGAAATATTATTTTGTTATTAATTTTCTTTTCTTTTTTTTTTTTTGAGATGGAGTCTCACTCTGTTGCCAGGCTGGAGTGCAGTGGCGTGATCTCGGCTCACTGCAATCTCTGCCTCCTGGGTTCAAGCGATTCTCCTCCCTCAACCTCCCAAGTAGCTGGGATTACAGGCACGTGCCACCACACTTTGCTAGTTTTTGTATTTTTATAGAGTTGGGGTTTTACCATGTTGGCCAGGATGGTCTCGATCTCCTGACCTCATGATCTGCCCGCTTTGGCCTCCCAAAATGTTGGGATTACAGGTGTGAGCCAACGCGCCTGGCCTTATTATTAATTTTCTAGAATCATCTATAATATTCTGTCTTCTCTACAGAGCACAACACTAGCTTGGTAATTGGAGAATCCCAGCAAGCATCATATTACTTTTTTCTAATAAAACAGGTCTGACTGTTTCTAAGCCAGAACTGATTAGCTGTCTGGAGCAAAGACAGGAGCCCTGGAATGTGAAGAGGCATGAGACCATAGCTAAACCCTCAGGTAGGTTGAATGAATGAAACACATGCCACAGGTGAAAGCTCTAAAGGCCAAGGGGGAAGACGGGCTTCAAAAGTTATTTGAGAAGTTCTGCTTCAATGGAGGTGATTTTGAGGAGCATGGTTGTTTTTTCTTGCTCTCACATAGAGGCATCTTCTGTCTAATGCTCCTAAATTCTCTAAAAAGTAACCTTCCTTTGAGGTTACAGTGAGAGCCAAAGTCCTCTTCATGGCTTATAACAGACTTTATTATCTGACTGCCCTTTCATTGTCTCAGGAGCCACAGGAATATATGTGTATTTTTGAGGAACTCTATGTTAAACTATTTTTTTCTTTTCTTTTGAGAGAGAGATTTTCGCTCTTGTTTCCCAGGCTGGAGTGCAATGGCACAATCTTGGCTCACCATGACCTCCGCCTCCTGGGTTCAAGTGATTCTCCTGCCTCAGCCTCCCAAGTAGCTGGGATTACGTGTGCCACCATGCCCAGCTAATTTTGTATTTTTAGTAGAGATGGGGTTTCTCCAAGTTGTTGAGGCTGGTCTTGAACTCCCGACCTCAGGTGATCCACCCACCTCGGCCTCCCAAAGTGGTGGAATTACGGGCATGAGCCACAACGCCTGGCCTTTAAACTATTTTTTTAAGATTTTTGTTTTGTTTTGGTTTGGTTTGGTTTGGGTTTTGGTTGTTGTTGTTTGCATTATGTCTGAAATGTGTGAGAGTATTAGTGTTAACCATATTTGGTTCCAAAATCCCAGTAACACCACAAAGAGATGTGGTCTGTTTTCTGCTTTATGATTTCTTATGGAAGTTTCTTTCTTTTTTTTTTAAATAAATTTTTTTGTTTGTTTGTTTTGCGACAGAGGTTCACTCTGTCACCCAGGCTGGAGTGCATGGCGCCATCTTGGCTCACTGCAACCTCTGCCTTCTGGGTTCAAGCGACTCTCCCATCTAAGCCACCCAAGTAGCTGGGATTACAGGTGTGCACCACCATGCCCAGCTACCTTTGTATTTTAGTAGAGACAAGGTTTCACCATGTTGGCCAGGTTGGTCTAGAACTCCTGACCTCAGGTGATCCACCCGCCTCGGTCTCCCAAAGTGCTGGAATTACAGGCGTGAGCCACCATGCCCAGCCCCTTACAGAATTTTCAAATGTGATTCTACAGAAATTCCTATTCAGTAATGTTTTTATAATGCTAAGCATCTCCCTAAATATAAGAAAATCTAATATTATTTTATTTCTACATTTTATATTTTTAGTGTGAACTAAAATTGGTATTTTAAACTTTATTTTCCCAGCGTCTTCAATTGTACTAGTTGAGATGTGTACACATATACACACAAATATACCCACACATATACGTGTGTGGACTGTGTGGTTACTTTCCACAAATTAAAAGTATATAACTATTTATTATGTAAAATGTAATGATATTGTATGTATAAACATTGTGAAATGATTAATACAGTTAATGAATGCATCCGTTACCTCACAGAGTTATTTGGTTTTGTTTTTTTTCTTTTTTGAGACGCGTCTCACTCTGTCACACAGACTGGAGTGCAGTGGCGGGATCTCAGCTCACTGCAACCTCCACCTCCCAGGTTCAAGTGATTCTTGTGCCTCAGCCTCCCAAGTAGCTGGAATTATAGGCTGGTCTCAAACTCCTGGCCTCATGTGATCCACCCTCCTTGGCCTCCCAAAGTGCTGGAATTAGAGGCATGAGCCACCATGCAGCGTTTTCTTTTGTAGTGAGAACACTGAAGGTTTGCTGTCTTACTAAAATGTAAGCATATGGAGCACGTTCGTCCAACTCGTGTCCTGCTGGCTGCATGCAGCCCAGGATGGCTTTGAACGTGGCCAAACACAAATTTTTCTTAAAACATGAGAATTTTGAAAGCTAATCAGCTATGATTAGTGTTAGTGTATTTTATGCATGGCCCAGGACAATTCTTCTTCCAGTGTGGCCCAGGGAAGCCAAAAGACTGGTACCCCTGATATAGAGCATTATGATTAACTATAGCCATGATGCTATGCATTAGATCCCCAAAACTTAAGCATGTCCAAGTAACCCAAGGGGAGAGGCAAGGTGGCGAGAGCTGCCCAGACCAACATGCCAGAGGCACAGACAAGACTGCAGACCAGCAAGGCTGCAGCCCCGAGATTACTACGCTTTGTATTTATAGAACAATTGTCAATTAGTAGAGCATCAGGCGATTACATAATTATAGAACAATTGTCAATCAGCAGAGCAATCAGGTGATTACATAATTATATACTATGATTA
Source organism: Rhinopithecus bieti (assembly GCF_001698545.2). Taxonomy (NCBI): domain Eukaryota; kingdom Metazoa; phylum Chordata; class Mammalia; order Primates; family Cercopithecidae; genus Rhinopithecus; species Rhinopithecus bieti. Next base: position 67,554 of record NW_016808861.1, on the reverse strand, counting down.
TTAGGATAGTCTTCAGAAGTACATCAAGAACAGTTCTCTTCATAGATGGTCAGTTTGTTCTTCTTTCCCTTGGTTAAACCTTTTGGGGAATTAAGCAACTTTAATAGTTAACATAACAAGTTCTTATATTAGACCTTAGTGGCTCTTGCGGTTACAGGTCTAGAAAGGGACTATGTGTGGTCTTTGAGGAATGGTCATAGGGACAATTATAGCAGCACAATTGGTTATAAGGCTTAGAACTGGCACAGCAGTCTCTATTAAGTGCAAGGTTAATTACTTTAACATTGATTATATAACTATGTACAACAATTTTTTCCTTTTTTCTAAGTTTAGTATTTACTTTTATTTTTTGTTTTAGGGCACCAAATTTTAATATCTTGTCGTCTACTGTGTCCCACAAACTTAAATATTTTTATAGAATTAACCCCCATCTATCCACACCATTTTTTCACCATTTATATAATCCCCAGAATATGAAATAAGTTAGGAAATTAACCATGACAAAATTTTGCATAGAATTTTTGCCTTTAGGGAAATACCATATTTCCTTTTTTCCCTATGTGTTCCATCACAAATACCGCCCACTGCCATTACCCATATTGGTAGGGACAGGCCCAGGGCCAAATTTTCCGAGGGTAATGTGGAAGATTTTTCTTCTATCTTCCAGTTCATGGGTATTCACCATTCCAAGATCTGGAGTGGGGTGGGCAGTAACTATTACCGAATGAGTAACACTTCCCCAGACCTCACCGTGAATCCCCTCCCAATAAGTTATCTGCCATATAATATGATCAACCAATGCAAAGCAAAATAGCATAGATTAATTCCCAGCGATACAGAAGAGCCCCACCAGCGCCACCTGCTGCACAGGCCTTGGAAGTGGCCTTGCCAACATCCAGAGGGCTCTGAGCCTTGCTCGAGGAGCAGCCTTTATGCGGTCAGGGGTCTGGGCCTGTCCCTCTCCTGCATGGCCTGCGCCACTCATCTGACATCTTTCCCATTTTCCCTGCTTCCCAGACTGGGTCAACCAGTTTGTAACTCTTGTTTCCTATGAGTTCATCCTTTGTATATTACACATAGAGTGGGATCGTGCATTATTTTTCTTTCTGTGTCTGGCTTATTTCACTTAGTATAATGTCTTCCAGGTCCATCCATGTCTTTGAAATATTGGCAGCATTTCATGATTTTTTATGGCTGGATAATATTGTATTGTGTATATATGCCATTTTTTTTTTTTTTTTTTTTTTTTTTTTTTGAGATGGAGTCTCGCTCTGTCACCCAGGCTGGAGTGCAGTGGCCAGATCTCAGCTCACTGCAAGCTCCGCCTCCCGGGTTCACGCCATTCTCCTGCCTCAGCCTCCGGAGTAGCTGGGACTACAGGCGCCCGCCACCTCGCCCGGCTAGTTTTTTGTATTTTTTTAGTAGAGATGGGGTTTCACCGTATTAGCCAGGATGGTCTCGATCTCCTGACCTCGTGATCCACCCGCCTCGGCCTCCCAAAGTGCTGGTATTACAGGTGTGAGCCACCGTGCTTGGCCTATTTTTATTTTTTAAAGAACATCCATACTGGTTTTCATAATGACTCTCCCAATTTACAACACACCAACAATGTACAAGATTGTTTTCATCACACACTTGTCAACGCTTGTTATCTCGTTTTAAAAATGTTTTTATGCTTAAAATTTCTTTTTTTTTTTTTTTTTTTTTTTAACAGAGAAGGGGGTCTCACTGTGTTGCCAGGGCTGGCCTTGAACTCCTTTGCTCAAGCAGTCCTCTTACCTCAGATTCTCAAAATGCTGGGATTACAGGCATGAGCCACCATACCCAGCCCTATTCTTTTTGCATAATTTGTGGGATATGAGTGCAACCTTGTTACACAGATAGATTTCATGGTGGTAAAGTCAGTACTTTTAGGGTATCCATCACCCAGAAAATATACGTGTGGCTTGATAATAGCCATCCTAACAAATGTGAAGTGATATTTTATCATCATTTTGGTTCGCACCTGCCTGATGACTGGTGATGTTGAGGTCCTTTTCTCATACCTGTTCGCTCTTTGTCTTCACTGGAAAAATATCTATCCATTTAGTCTGTTTTTCAATTTAGTTCTTATTATCATTCTTATTATTGTTTTTGCCTTTGATTTGTATGAATTCCTTATATATTCTGGATATTAACTTCTTATCAGATGCATGGCTTGCAAATTTTTTTTTCATCCTGTAAGTTTCCTTGTTTTATTTTCTTTGCTGTGCAGAAAAATTTCAGTTTGATGCAGTCCCACTTATTTATGTTTGCTTTTGTTTCTGTGCTTTGGGTGTCATACCCCCAAAAATAACTGCGAAGAACAGTATCAAATAGGATTTTCCATGTTTGCTGGATTATATAGTAATTCCATTTTTAATTTTTTGAGAAACCTTCATAGTCTGTTTTTTACAGTAGCTGCATCATTTTTGCCTACCAGTGGCTCAAAAGGCCTCTCAATTCTCCATATCCGTAACAATTATTTTTGGGGGGTTGTTACATTTCTTAATGGCTCTCCTAATGGGTTTGAGGTAATATTTTACTGTGATTTTTACTTTGCATTGGTCTAAAATTTATTAATCTTGAGCATCCTTTCAAATGCTTATAAGCCATTTATGTATCTTCTTTGGAGAGATGCCAGTTCAATTGTTTGTCCATTTCTTAATCAAGCTACTCACTTTTTATTGTTGAGTTTTAGACATTGTTTATATATTGTGAAAATTAACTCCCATCAAATATGTGATTTTCAAATATTTCACCCATTTCTTAGGCAGCATTTTCACCCCACTAAATTTTTCCTTTGATGTGCAGAAATTTTGAAGTTTGATGTAGTCCCATTTCTCTATTATTTTTTCCTTATGCATTTGATTTCATATCTAAGAAAATGACATCAAATTCTTTGTCTTTTGTAACAAGAAATTAGTGCCAAGTCCAATGTCATATTTTCCCCATATATTTATCTAGGAAGTTTATTATATTTTTATGTTCAAGTATTTAATCCATTTTAAATACTGTTTTTATATGGTGCATGTAACAGAAGGGCTCAACTTTATTTTTTTCATGTAAATACTCAGTTTTCAG
>NW_016808861.1:33900-61074 GCF_001698545.2 Rhinopithecus bieti | reverse complement strand
TCCCGAGTAGCTGGGACTACAGGCGCCTGCCACCACGCCCGGCTAGTTTTTTGTATTTTTTTAGTAGAGACGGGGTTTCACCGTGTTAGCCAGGATGATCTCGATCTCCTGACCTCGTGATCCGCCCGTCTCGGCCTCCCAAAGTGCTGGGATTACAGGCTTGAGGCACCGCGCCTGGCCTGAAATATCTTACTATTATTATATTGCTGTATATTTCTTCAATTTTGTTAATGTTTACTTTATATATTTGGGAACCTGATGATTATATATATGTTATAGTTTTCTAGTAAATTAATCCTTTTACTATTATTTAATGTCCTTCTTTGTCTCTTGTGAGAATTTTGACTAAAGTATATTTTATAACAGTGTTTGACCTAAAATGTATTTTGCCTTATATAATTTTGACCTAGTTTCTTCTGATTTGGTTAACATTCTAAGAGAATGACTTGTACCATCCTTCTTTTGGTCTATTGTCTTCTTCAGATTGAAAGTGAGTATCTTGTACAAAGAATGTAGTTGAATCTTGTTTTTATACCAGTTTATGTCTTTTGATTGGGAAGTTTATTCCATGAATATTTAATTTTCTGATAGAGAAGGGTTTCTGATAGAGAAACCATTGCCATGTTATTGATTGTTTTGATTTTTGTTGCTGTTTTGTCCTTCTTTTTTTCCCTTTTTGTCTCATTTTTTCACGTTTCTTGGCTGCTTTTATGTCTTTCGAGAAATGACCATGTCCTTTGACCACTTTTTAATGAGATTATTTCTGTTTTTCTTGTAGATTTAAATTTCTTATAGATTGTGAACATTAGCCCCTTGTCAGATGCGTAGTCTACAAATACTTTCTCCCAGTAGGTTGTCTGTTAGTCTATTCATAGCTTGTCATTTTTGATTGTGCTTATTTGGATCTTTTTTTTTTCTTTGTTAACTTAGCTAGTGATCTAGTGATCTTGTTTATCTTTTAGAAAAACTTATTTTATTGATTATTTGAATGATTTTCTTGGTTTCAATATTTTTTTGTTCTGCTCTGATTTGAATTATTTCTTTTCTTCTTCTAGCTTTGGATTTACTTTGTTGTTTTTCTGATTTCTTTATGCAAGGTATCAGGTTGTTAACTTGAGATCTTTCTATCTTCTTGATATAAAAGTTTAGCGCTATAAACCCTCCTAACACTGCTTTTGCCACATTCCAAGGTTTTGTTACATTTTGTCACTTTTTTTTTTTTGAGACGGAGTCTCACTCTATCACCCAGGCTGGAGTGCAGTGGCGCTATTTCCCACTCACTGCAACCTCTGCCTCCTGGGTTCAAGTGATTCTCCTGCCTCACTCTCCCAGGTAGCTGGGATTACAGGCACCTGCTACCATGCCCAGCTAATTTCTTGTATTTTTAGTAGAGATGGGGTTTCACTATGTTGGCCAGGCTGGTCTTGAACCCCTGATCTCGTGATCCGCCCGCCTCGGCCTCCCAAAGTGCTGGGATTACAGGTGTGAGCCACCGCACCCCGCCTCGTCACCATTTTTATTTGTTTCAAATAAGTTTCTGATTTCTGCCTTAATTTCATTGTTTCCCCAAAAGTCATTCCGGAATAAGTTGTTTTGTTTTCTGTATTTGTGTAGTTTTGAGGGTTCCTCTTGCTATTGAGTTTTGAGTTTATTTCACTCTGTTTCAAGGAGATAATTTCAATTTTTCTGGATTTTTGAAATTTGTTTTATGACTGAGCATGTGGTCAATCTTGAAGTATGTTCTGTGCGCAGATGAGAATGTATGTATGTGTTCATTAGATGAATTATTCTGTAGATGTCTATGAGGTCCAGTTGGTCAAGTGCTGAGTTTAAGTCCAGAATTTCTTTGTTAGTTTTCTGCCTTGATGATCTGTAATGCTATCTGTAAGGTGTTGTCTTCCACGATGGCTGGCTAAGTCTTTTTTTTAGGTCCAGTAATAATTGCTTTATAAACCTGGGTGTGCCAATGTTGGGTGCATACGTATTCAGGATAGTTAAATATTATTGATTTATCTATTTATTTATTAATCCTTTGTTAGTATGTAATGTGTTTGTCTTTTTTACTATTGTTGGTTTAAAATCTGTTTTATTAATACAAGAATAGTGACCACTGCATTTTTTTGTTTGTTGATTTTTCCCCATTTGTGTGATAGATGTTACTTTTCCCATTACTTTGAGTTTATGGGTGTCATTATACGTGAGATGAGTTTTTTAAAGCCAGCAGAAGGTTAAGTCTTGTTTTTTTTAAGTCTGACTTGCCACTTTGTGTCATTTTTTTTTTAATTTTTAGAATTTTTAAATTTTTCTTTTGAGACAGAGTCTCACTCTGTCACCCAGGGTGGAGTGCAGGCATGATCTCAGCTTCCTGAAACCTCTGCCTCCCGGTTTCAAGTGATTCTCCTGCCTCAGCCTCCTGAGTAGCTGGGACTACAGGCACGTGTCACCACTACGGGCTCATTTTTGTATTTTTGGTAGAGACGGGGTTTCGCCATGTTGGCCAGGCTGGTCTCAAACTCCTGACCTCAGGTGATTCACCTGTCTCAGCCTCCCAAAGTGCTGGGATTACAGGCAGGAGCCGCCATGGCTGGCCACCACTTCGTGTCTTTTAAGTGGAGCATTTAGACTGCTGTGTTCAAGGTTAATATTGATATCTTAGTTTTTGTTCGCTTCATGTGCTCTGTAGTCTTGATTGTGCAGTTGCTTTGTAGGGTCTGTGGGCTGTGTACTTGTGTGTGTTTTTGTGGTAGTAGGTATCATTCTTCCATTTCCATGTTTAGAACACCCTTAAGCACCTTGTGATGCCAGTTGAGTGGTAGTTAATTCACTTAGTGATTGCTTGTGAATTCTTTGCTTATGAAACTTAATTTGCTGGAACATAAAATTCTTGACTGGAATTTCTTTCTTTTTTAAAATCTTTTTGTTGCTGTTGTTGTTGAAATGGAGTCTCACTCTGTGGCCCAGCCTGGAGTGCAGTGGTGCAATCTCAGCTCACTACAACCTCCACCTCTGGGGCTCAAGCAATTCTCATGCCTCAGCCTCCACAGTAGCTGGGACTACAGGTGAGCGCTACCATACCTGGCTGATTTTTTATATTTAATAGAGGCAGGCAGCTCACTTTTTGTGTTTAATAGAGGCAGGCTTTCACCATGTTCCCCAGAGTGGTTTCAAACTCCTGAGCTCAGGTTATCCGCCCACCTTGGCCTCCCAAATTGCTGGGATTACAAGCATGAGCCACTGCACCCGGCCTCTTTCTTTAAAAATATTAAAAACAGACCCCCCAATATCTTCCAGATTGTAAAGTTTCTGTGAGGAAGTCCACTGTTTGATAGAATTCATTTTTTAGGTAATATGACCCTTTTCTCTAGTTGCCTTTTATTTTTTTATTTCATGTTGACCTTGGAAAGTCTGAATACTATGTGTATAGTATTCAGATACTATACTTTACTTAGGGATGGTTGTCTTGTATAGTATCTCAAAGGAGTTCCTTGAATTTCATATATCTTTATGTCAACCTGTCTACCAAGATGGGAAAATATTTCGTAGATTATATCCTTAAGTATGTTTTCCAAGTTGGTTGGTTTTTTTTCCTTCTCTCTCAGGAATACTGATGAGTCATAAGTTTGACCCCTTTACATAATTCTGTATTTCTCAGAAGCTTTGCTTGTTTGTAGTGAATTCTTTTTTCTTCACTGTCTTCTGACTGGGTTGATATAAAGAAGCAGTCTCTGAGCTCTGAAATATTTTCATCTGCTTAATCTATTCTGTTTTTAAGGCTTTCCATTGTATTTTGAAAGTCCTGTAGTAAAATTTACAATTTTTAAAGTTGTGTTTGGTTCTTTCAAAGGAACTAATGAGATCCTTTTGAGGTTATGAAACACTCTGGCTTTCTATATTGCCAGCGTTCTTTTGCTGTCTCATCTGAGGGAGCTGGTGCTTCTTTTGCTTTTGAATTTTCTGTGATTTGGATGGGGCTTGGAAAATTTTTTTTAATTCCTTTTTTTCCTTGAGGGTTTGGGGCTGGGTGGTGTATGTTGTGTGTAATCAGTTGGTGTCATTTAAGGTTGTTTCAGAGGCAGTCCTCTGTTAGGTCTGTGTAGATTAGTTCCCTGCTGGTGGATTTCATAGAGTGCTTTCGTTTGAAGCATAGATCTTGTTGGTGGTGGAATTCAGGCTCAGTCCAGTACATCAAGGCCTTAAGAAGTGTTCTGGGGGAGGAAGGATCGGTGTGCGGAGTAATTGTTTTCTCTCAAATTATTTTGGAGCCTTGGTGATGTTCCCTTCAACTGGCATGCACTGGCACCCATTCCTTTGGTTCAGGAAGGTTTTGGTGTCTCTGTCCCCTCCTTTAGGGACAGTTTTACATTTTAGGTCACAGGAGACCGTTTTAATCAGGGACCTGCGCTGCTGCAGAGTGGTGGAATGTCGTGGTCGTTTGGTGATGCAGGGCTCAGGATGAAATACCAGGAGGCAATTGCCCAGGGTTTGCAACCGAGTATTGCACCTGCGGGGCCCAGGATTTTTGGTCCAGCAGTTGGGGTGTGGGGCCCCCGTTTGTGGTCCTCCACTCAGCGCAGGTCTGTTCTCCAGTGTCTTCCCTGGGCAGGGCTGGATTTGGTAAGGTTTGGTCCAAGCCATCTGCATTGAAATGGGTGGAGGGGCTTTCCAGTTTTCTAGGGCTCTAGGTTTCCGGGATAGAGCCCATGGGCTGGTCTTTCTGGGACACAACCTTCCAGTTATTCTGTGAATGAAGGGGAACCCGTTCCCATGCTGGGCTCATGTTCCATGTCACCTCTTCTCTGTGTGCTGACAGGTGGGCTTCTACCCCCCTTCAGCGCTCAAGACCCATTTCGCTGAATATTATTAGTCGGTTGTGGTGGGAAGACCTGGGCGGCTGGCACTGGGGCCATGGGATTTGTCTTGGCCCTTGGGTCAATCACCATCTGTGATGTAAGTGGAATGCTGTGGCTTGGGGCACCCTTCTGCAGGAGCGCCAGGGTAGTCTCTGGAAGATGCCCAGCAGGCAATTGGTGGTGCATGGATCAGATTTCCCTCAGGTTCCCTCCCCATGGGATAGCTACAACCCTGGCTCCCTCTCATCCTGGCAGAGCAGGAGATGGATCTCCCTCAGTGCAAGATGCAGGCCTCGGAGGATGGGACCTATGGTCAGCTACAGCTGCCGCACAGTGAACTTCGATTTCCACCGGTTTAAGCTGTTCCTTCTGCCTATTCTTCCGGTGGCTCCCCCTTGCATTTCACGCTTATAGGGATCCATGTGAGATTCTGTATCAAGTGCTCAGACTGATTTAGGTGGGAATGCCTTTCAAGGGGAGAGGACCAAAGTGGATCTCAGAGGTCCGTGGCTAGACTTGTTGCATGGGGTTTTTCACATATCTTCCCTTAAGTCTGGTCTGTGATCTAGGAAGGCAGTCCTGGTGGCCCGTGACTTTGAGAAGCTTTCCATCTTCTCTTCAGCCACAGTGTCTGCATTTTCTTCTGATTAGCTTTCTCTCAAAAGATCTGTTTAAAGTGTGATGTTTTACTCAAATTTTGTTTTCTCTCCTTGGAGTGAGTGTTTCCAGCTGCATCTAGTAGTCTCCTGTCCTTTTCTTAATTTTCTATGTTAGCTTTGTAAGTGTGTGTATCTGACTCTGAAAAATACAAGTGGGATATTTGTTATTTTATATTTCAGCTGTGTCTTCTCATTTACACTGAAGACTTTTCCAGAACAGGGCTATGAAGTTTCATTCCAAAAGGTGATACTGAGAGATCTGGAAGCTGTGGGACTTGAGGATTTTCACTTAAGGAAAGATGGGAAAATGTGGGGTAAGTGGGGTAAGGATCCAAAAGGAATTTATAATGGACTTAACCAGTGTTTGTCAATCATACCAGCAATTTTCCCATATATAATGTGTGAAAGTCTTTAGTAATCATCAATCTAAATAGGGACAAAGCTAGACTCTACAGAGAAACTTTTCAAATGTGTACACTGTGGTAAAGGTCTTTAAATCTCACTCAGGCCTTTCTTATCAAAGATATTTCTGAAGAGAACTCTACTATGTGAGGAATGTGGCCAAAACCTTTAGTGGTTCTCATCCTTATACTAGAGGTTCCACTGGAGGAGAAATCATACAAATGTGAAGAATGTGGCAAGCTTTTAACTGGTGCTCGCCTTACTAAACATACATAAGAGAATCCACACTGGTGAGAAACCCTACAAATGTGAAGAATGTGGAAAAGCCTTTCACTGGTGTTCGCCCTTTGTTAGGCATAAGAAAATTCATACTGGAGAAAAACCCTATAGATGTGAAGAATGTGGCAGAGTGTTTAACGGGCACTCACATCTCACCAAACATAAGACAATTCACACTGGAAAGAAAACCTACAAATGTAAAGAATGTGGGAAAGCCTTCAACCACTGCTCCCTACTTACTATACATGAGAGAACCCATACGGGAGAGAAGCCCTCTAAATGTGAAGAATGTGGCAAAACTTTTAACTCACCATCAATTCTTGCTGAACATAGGGTAATTCATAGTGGAGAGAAACCCTACAAATGTGAAAAATGCGACAAACTGTTTAAGAGGTTCTCAATCCTTACTAAACACAAGAGAATTCACACTGGAGAGAAACCCCACAACTGTGAAGAATGTGGCAAAGCCTTTAATCGGTGCTCACACCTTACTAGACATAAGAAAATTTATACTCCCATCAAACGCTATAAATGTGAAGAATGTGGCAAAGCTTTTAAATGATGCTCACATCTTAATGAACATAAGAGAGTTCAAAGAAGAGAGAAATCCTGCAAGTATAAAAAATGTGGGGAAGCTTTTACTCACTGCTCAAACCTTACTACGTAAGAATTTTACTATCGAGAAATCCTACAAATGTAAGGAATGTGGCAAAGTCCTTAAATCTTGCTCAAGCCATTGAAATCACAAGATAATTCATACTGGAGAGAAACACTACAAATGTGAAGAATATGGGAAAGTCTTCTTCAACCATTGCTCACACTTTATTGCACATAAGAAAATTCACACTGAGAAAAATTCTGATTTTAAAGAATGTGGCAAAGTGTTTAATAACTGCTATGAGCTTACTCATGAGAGGTTTTATGCTAGATAAAAGCAATAAAAGTGTAATGATACACATTACATTTATCTGTGGAAAGATGTCACCAAATAAAAGCCTTAGAGTGCACAAGGTGTAATGATAGTGATACATTACATCTGTACGTGGAAAGACTTCAAAATATAAGCCTTAGAGTAACACAGGAGTTTTACCCTGAAGAAAACATTACAAATATAAAGATTGGTGCAATACTTTTACTTATGTTACAGATTTTGTTGTACATGGGAGAATTTATGCTGAAGGGTAACCCTCTAACAGTTGCTCAAATTGTATTCAATTTTAGAGAATTTATATTGGAAAGAAACCCTACAACTGTAATGAATATGAAAAAAATTGTTTTAAAAGTACACCTTAGAAAATGCTAGAGAGTTTATATGAAAGCATTTAACAGATGCAATAAATATAAAAAATTAATCAAAATCAAGTCTGAATGAACATCAGAAGATTTGCAGTAGAAACCACTAAGACACTAACACTTTCAATGTTTTCTAAATCAGGGGATTGATTACAAAGCATAATTCAAAGTTAACATATTTTAATTAGGCTAAACAGGAATAAGAGAGTAATATTTTGGAACTTACAATTATATTCAAAGTACACTGTTTTTTGCATGGAGAGAGTTTTAGATTTTACAAAGGCAAATTTCGATGTAATTCAACTCTCAAATTACTTGATGCTGTGTCTTTATTCCCAATGTCTATGGGAAAGCATGTGGTCAGTTTCTGCTGCTCGGAGCTTTGAGAGGTTCTATGTTAGGATATCATTTATATAGTTTTCAACAGAAGATTGAGGACACTGAAATGTGAGGTGTGTGAAGAAAGTCTACACAGAGAAGCTTTTGTGGTTGACTTATAAAACTTGCAAGTGCTGCATGAGATAGATGTTCAGAGTAATAGTCTTGTGCAGTATTCAAATTTTAGTAAATTGTTTTACCGATTGTATATTAATATAGTGGATTTTGTAATGCTTTTCTTAGACTGTGTGAACTTCATTTGTTTTAATAAAACAAAATTGTTTTAATGTGTTAAGACAGTTGTGCATTGAATTAGGTGTTATCCTGCCACCAACATTAGCCTATTTTACCTTAGTTACGTTGTTAGGTAACAGACAGTAACAACATACTGTTCAGTAATATAGTGGAATGGCGTCTCTAGTGATTCTTATCCTTAGTGACTTTAAACTTCAAATACGTTGGAGAATACTGTTTCCATAGGTTACATTTTATTATTTTCTTCTAACTGCAGAGTCATGAAGATGGTTATTATGAAAATTACACAGGCATATAATCAAAAGCCATATATTTCTGAATCTTAAATGAGTATGTAGAAGATGTTATCTTACCTTTTCTTTGAGCATGCAACCTCTATGGCCTTCCCAACACACATAGACTCTAAGTTTTCACTTACATGAAAGTTTAATATACAAATGTGTTACTCTGAAGATAAAATGTAAGAGAATTATGAAGCAAGTAATTGTATTTGAATGTGGATGTGTACCTATTTTGAGAAGAAAGAAAATATGTTAGAACAAATTGGTAATTTTGAAGTGTTGATAAGTTACTACCAAACTAAAACCTCAAAGAATTTCAAAGCAAATGTGTTTCCCATTTGTATTGAATTCATTTTCCAAAATCTTATGGTTCCTAGTTCAGAATCTCCTTATGTAAGTCCAGGTTTTACTTGGCTGATATTGATACTAGACTTAATGCATCAAAATTTAGGAAGTATTCTTTATATTATCTGCTCCAGAATTATTGGAATAATTTTTACAAAATTTAATGGTGCTTACAAAACAATTTAAATGTAATTCCATAGTAAGTGTATTGTAACATTTTATTCAGTACATTTTTTTTTCAGTGGGAGAACTCTAAGCCAATTTTTCCTTTGTTCTTTTAATTTTTATAATTAACATTGTTGAGTTTATTGATCTTATTGGGTTAATTTCCTTAGGTGAACACTAGGGAGATGTCATCAGTCATGGTAGTGTTTATTTCTTTTTTTACCAACTCCTATGTCTCTACATCAGACGTGGTGTTGTTTAGACATAAATGAAGTGAACAAACACAGAAAAGCACTACATGTGTGAAAGCACTACCATGTGTTATACACACTGCATGATTAGTGTTCCAGGTGGAGTGAGTTGGTGGCTCCAGGAGATTAAAATTATTCAGATGAAAATATGGCATTGATTCTTCATGTCTGGAGAGGGCATCTGTACCCAGGCTACACAACTGACTCTAAATTTAGAGGAATTGTGCTGCTTTCATTTTCTAATATCTTCAGGTTTCATTTATGTCCATCCCCAGTTATGTATGCATCAGAGTCCTTCACCGTTTTTTGTTTGTTTTGTTTTGTGAGATGAGTCTCGCTCTGTCGCCCAGGCTGGAGTGCAGTGAAGCGATCTCAGCTCACTGCAAGCTCTGCCTCCCAGGTTCACGCCATTCTTCTGCCTCAGCCTGCCAAGGAGCTGGGACTACAGGTGCCCACCACCACCACGCCTGGCTAATTTTTCGTATTTTTATACACGCGGGATTTCACTGTGTTAGCCAGTATGGTCTCGATCTCCTGACCTCATGATCCACCCGCATTGGCCTCCCAAAGTGCTGGGATTACAGGCGTGAGCCACTGCGCCCGCCCTCCCTTCACCTTTTTACCTGAGTCACAGTTGCAGCTTTCTCACTGTTCTCCCCACCCCGTGTTATTTTACACACAACTTTGTAAGCTCTTGTGAGAAGTTTGGAGTGCTTATTGTGGTAAAAAACAAAAACAAAAAATAACACAACTTTTTAACTTAAAATTTGTAGTCATTTACAAGTTGTAAATGCAGTCTTTGGTTTTGAATTTTTTGATTTTTTTTGAGACAGAGTTTTGCTTTTGTTGCCCAGGCTGGAGTGCAATGGCACAACCTCGGCTCACTGCAACCTCCATCTCCCAGGTTCAAATGATTATACTGCCTCAGCTTCCCAAGTAGCTGGGATTACAGGTGCCCAACACCACACCTGACTGATTTTTTTTGTAGTTTTAGTAGAGACGGAGTTTCACCATGTTGGCAAGGCTGGTTGGTCTCCAACTCTTGACCTCAGGTGAGCTGCCACACCGGGCCTAAATGCAGTCTTTGGATTACTTAACTGAAGTAAGTTGGATTCACTCTCTACAGGCCAGAGGATTTAATCAGTTAGCATTTTTCACCTTTACAAAAGAAAAATGTTACTCTATCACAGAGTGTGTACAACATACAATTAGGTAGAACAGGTAAATCATTCATAGCATTGTGCCATATATTGTAAGCACCATATAAAGAAGCACATAAGAATTGGAAATCTCTTAAGAGAAAATATATCTTAGAAATAAATTCTTAAGAAGTGTCAATAGTAGTTGATGAATGTTTAACTTTTTATGAAATCCTTACAGTACAACTTATATTTCCATGCAGAATCTTCTGTTTATGAGTGTGTGTGCTAAGTGTTGAACAATAATAGAATGACTACTCTGGATTTTTTAGAAAGCCTAAGAACCAGGAGAGCAGGCCATGAGGACATCACCAGTTAATGTTGAGTGGGCATCCTGATGACATTTACTGTGTTTAACTCTTCAGATAGAACTGAGGCCCTGTGATTATCTGCTTTGTTCATTGAATTATGCCAAGCAGCCACAAAAGGGACTGCACAAGTTAAGTGCTTAATATGCATGTAATTAGTGAATGGAGCCTAACCACAGCCTTCCAAAATGTCTAAGTGGGCCTGAGGCCCATCTGTCAGCACCCGGGGACCTCTGTTATGTCTGTGTGAAGGACAAAGACCAGCTAAAAGAATTGCCTTGGGAGGCTGAGGCCGAGGCAGGCATATCATGAGGTCCGGAGATCAAGACCATCCTGGTCAACATGGTAAAACCCCGTCTCTACTAAAATACAAAAAAAAAAAAATTAGCCGGGATGTTGGCACATGCCTGTAGTCCCACGTACTCGGGAGGCTGAGACAGGGGAATCGCTTGAACCTGGGAGTCAGAAGTTGCAGTGAGCCAGGATCACACCACTGCACTGCAGCCTGGCAACAGAGACTCCACCTCAAAAAATAAAAAAGAAATACTAACTATAATAATAACAACTCTTCTGTTCATGAGCGGTGCTTCAGATGGTGACGTTAGAGTTCCCAACATAAGGAAAGTGGCCCTAAATCCCCTGCACAACTCCCTTTTTTGTGCCGACCCCATGATGTAAAATTCTGCCATTTATTCATTTGCCACAGACAAACTTCCTCTACAACAGCAAAAAGCATTGCTTCAGATTGTGACTGTTTTTGGACATAGGGTCATTAAAGAGGTAATTAAGATTGTGTGTTCACTGGCATAGGACCTAATTAAATACAGCGGGTTCTTATAAGAAGGGGTAGTAAAGACAGAAGCACAAGAGAAGATTCTGTTAACACAGAGTTAGAAGACAGCCATCTACAAGCCAACGAGAGAGCCTTGGAGAAGTTATTCCACCAACATCTGTTAGATTTCTAATTTCCAGAACTGCAAGAAATGAAATTGCTGTTTTTAAGGCCCTTCATTCTGTGATGCTGTGTTATGGCAGTCCTAGCAAACTATTACAGCCTATTAGCACACACACACAATATTCCCTGCAGTATGACTGACATGGAAAGAGGATGTTATACCATGCTGCATCAGCATTGAAAGACTAAACCACTGTGGGGAAGCGCCTCCCTTGTGGCATGTTATGAAGACGTGTGTGCACACCTCCTTCCCTGATGGGATATGGGGATGAGTTCTTGAGATGACACATTACAGGAACATGCATAAGGTAGTCTTACCTCCTTTTTTTGTACAACACATTCCCCCACTTTTGCATAAAAACTTCCCTAGTAATAGTGTTGGCTTTTAAGTTTTGGAGAAGCTGCATGCCACAGGAGATGCCTAGAGGGGGGAGTTAAAACAATACAAACTATAGCAACATGGAAAAATGCTCATGGCCTAATGTAAAGTGAAAATAAGATGAAAGCCTTTTCTCTAATATTTCTCCAAGTATGTGAACAGAGACTTTCCACCTAATCAAGTTGCCACTGGGACGAATGGAGGCCAGACTGTATTGAAACAGGACTATGGGTCACTCCTGGGAAGGCCCTAGGACAGAGGTCAGAGAGTTTCCATATTTCAATCTGGGACTTGGGCCTGTCCTGGCCTTCTCAGGTTCCTATCTCTAGAGACCCCTAGGTGCCTGCTCTCGCCACAGCCCAGTGCTGACTAAGGTTGGTCGTGTAGGGTACCTGCGCTTTTTCCAAAGAGATGGAGGAGTTAGACTCATCAAACAGCTCCTCATTAATCTGAATGTGACTCTGTAAAGAGTGCCCAGCAGCCAAGCTGAAAAAGATGAATTGCCCGCCTTGTTTTTACCATAGATGACACCTCTATTGAAATTTTGCTCTTCAGACCAGGCACATAGGAACATCTGCATAGATCTTCAGCCAGGAAGGAAACCAGAGGACAGCTTAAAGTCTTGGGATTCACATCTGAGTAGACAAGCTTGGTCCCCATTTTGCCAGCCATGACCTGGGTATGAACATGACAGATGACAAGAGTTTCAACTTTTGACAACCTGGTTCTGTCCAGGAAGAATGCCCTCATCTCTTCATCCCCCTGCAAGACATGGCAATGGGGGGTGATGTGGGGCTGTCTGGATGAAATGACAAGAGAGGACTGGCCTGGATGTGTTCTGGGTTGCTCTGTTATCTTCGGGTGTGCCTCATTAGAAATGAGGGCTGAGTGGACATCTGCATTATCAAAGAAGGCTTTAACTTGGAGCCTTTATAAGGCTAAAACTCAGAAATGTAAGGATACCATGGAAGAGCATGTTACTCTCTTGAGCATCTCTCACCGAAGGAGCTGGATACAGAGTTATCTCTAGGAGGTGGGGTCCTGGTTTCCTAAGTTCTGTTGGGTTCCATCACCAAGGAAGTATGTTAGTCTCTTCAAGGTTCCATCCACTGGCCCCTTCTTTCTATAAGACCTACCCAAAGGCCCCACTGATTACTCAGCCTCCTCTCCCATGTCAGGCCTCTATTTGTATGTAATTATGAAATCACACCTTCCCCTTAATTTCCTGGGAAGACCTAAATGCAGCCTGGGTTTTAGAATAGAAGAGACAGCTGCATCAGAACCTTGTTTATCTTACCATTTCTGTGACCCAGTAAAAGCCATTGTTTATTTTGGGGCTTCCCCAGCCTCCTACCATACACAGTGGGGATTATGTTAGCATCTACCTCCTAGGGAATTTTTCAAGTGTATATGAGACAAAACTTATAAAAATCATGGTGTAGGCTGGGTGCAGTGGCTCAAGCCTATAATCCCAGCAATTGGGAGGCCTAGGTGGGTAGGTCACTTGAAGCCAGGAGTTTGAGACCAGCCTGTCCAACATGATGAAACCCCATCTGTACTATAAATACAATAACCAGGTGTGGTGTTGTGTACCTGTAATTTCAACTACTCAGGAAGCTGAGGAAGGAGAATCACTGGAGCCCAGGAGACAGAGGTTGCAGTGAGCCAAGATCATGTCATTGCACTGCAGCCGGGGCAACAGAGTGAGACTCTGTCTCAAAAATTAAAAAAAAGAAAAAAGAAAAACATGGAATGACAATTTGGGCCCTGACATCACCAAGCTTATTCTTCACAGGCTTCAGTTGACCATATTGGTTCCAATCAACTTCAGCCCATTTTTAAAAATCTCTTAAGCAAAGGAAATTTCAGCATTTCAACAAGTTGTTTCTTATTTGTCATTCAGATAACCCAACTTATTTTAGTCATAGGTTTTGTTTTGTTTTGTTTCAACACTTTAGGGACAAAAATTCCGCTTCTGTCCAATGGAGTACAGAATGATAGGGTATCATTTTTTGTTGCAGTTCAGTCTGCCATATCAAAGAACCATGGGGTAGGAAGCTTATAAGGAACAGAAATTAATTTCTCACACTTGTAGGGGTTGGAAATGTGGGATCAGGGTGTCAGCATGGTTGAACTCTGGTGATGACTCTCCTGAACTGCAGACTGTGTACTTAGGGTCTTATCATTTGGCAGAAGGAGGGAGAGAGCCCTCTGGGGTATCTTTTTTAAAGCCAGTAATCCCAACCACGAGGACCCCACCTTCAGGACTTAATCATGCCCTGCCTCATAGTACCATTACTCAGAGGGTTAGAATTTTCACACAAATATAGGGGGAGAAATCATAACTCTGAAGATTATACATATATTTCTAAAAGCTGTCATTTTCTTCCTACTTGCTCTGTCCTGTTTGCTCCCTCAGTCTCTCTTCTTTTGTGTTTCTGTTTAATTCTCTGTTTCTGTATTGTATTCCTCAAACTGACAGCAAATTCCAGTGTACAAGATGCTCTATGACAGACCCACATAAAAAGAACTGAGGGAGTGCTCATGCCAACAGATGGAAGAAACTTGGGCTTTCAGGCCACACAAAATCTTGCCAGTTTCCACATGAGTGAGTTTAAAGCTGATCCTTCTCTACTACAGCTTCTGTTGAGAAGTCCAGTTTCTTATGAGGCCTAAGCCTCCTAACGACCTTGAGGAAGAGGCACCTAACTAAACTGTGTCCAGTTCCTGGTCCCACAAATTGTGAGATAGTATTTGTTGTTGAAAGGTGCTAAGTTTCAGGGCAGTGTTGTAAGAAAGAAGCAGATAACTAGCCTCATCTCCCAGGCCCCAAGATTCTCCATCCTTCTCTCTCTCAGGCTCTCTGCAGCCACAGTGGTCCCTTTCTAACTTCTGCCCAACTCACAC
The DNA here is from genome assembly GCF_001698545.2 of Rhinopithecus bieti. Lineage (NCBI taxonomy): Eukaryota > Metazoa > Chordata > Mammalia > Primates > Cercopithecidae > Rhinopithecus > Rhinopithecus bieti. The sequence goes on along the minus strand of NW_016808861.1, from coordinate 46,168 downwards.
CTGCAAGTCTCTTTACTAAGGGTGGCTTCTCTTGAGACATTCTTGTTGGGAGCAGGCCCCCTAAAATCTGGCCATAAACCTGCCCCAAAACTGACCATAAATAAAATCTCTGCAGCACTGTAACATGTTCATAATGGCCCTAACATCCAAGCTGGAAGGTTGTAGGTTTACAAGAATGAGGGCAAGGAACACCTGGCCCACCCAGGGTGGAAAACCGCTTAAAGACATTCTTAAGCCACAAACAATAGCATGAGTGATCTGTCTTAAGGGCCTGTTCCTGCTGCAGTTACTAGCCCAACCTATCCCTTTAATTCGGCCCATCCGTTCATTTCCCATAAGGGAAACTTTTGGTTAATTTAATATCTATAAAAACAATGCTGATGACTAGTTTGCTGTTAATAAATATGTAGGTAAATCTCTGATCGGGGCTGTCAGCTCTGAAGGCTGTGAGACCCCTGATTTCCCACTTCACACCACTATATTTCTATGTGTATGTCTTTAATTCCTCTAGCACCACTAAGTTAAAGTCTCCCTGACTGAGCTGGTCTCGGCAAGTGGCGCCAAATGTGGGGCTTGAATCCAGGTCAAAGGGTCGCTGGAGTGACGGTTTGAATGGAAAACTAGCTGGACACCCGAGTACTCTTAAAGTAATCCCTGTGGTGAGTAAGAAGAGGAGCTCGGAAGCATCAAGGTAACAATGGGAAAAGTATAGAATCTGGTTTGTTTCACCTTGGAACTTTTTCACACTGATAATAAGGAGGAACAAGAGTATAGCGAAGTAACAGAAGAGGTTACAGAGCATGTTTATTTGCCAGCTAAAGCCAAAGTGGCAAAGGAAGGAGAGGTTCATCCCTACCCTTCTGCACCCCCTCATTATTATTTTGAAGAAAATGACCCCCCAGATCTTTCTTTTACGGAGGACACTAGGCAAAAAGTAGTTACCCCAGTGACTGTTCGAGCAGCGCCTCAAGCAATGGCTCTTAGTTCTATTCAGGCAGGACTTCAGCAAGCTAGATGAGAAGGTGATTTAGAGGCTTGGCAGTTCCTTGTTAGAATACACCCCCCAGATCAACAGGGAAATATAGCTACATTTGAGCCTTTTCCTTTCAAATTGCTCAAAGAATTTAAACAAGCTATTCTTACTAAAAAGTAATGTAAAAAAAAAAGTCAGTGAGTCAGGCCACCAGATAGAGGAAAAAAGAAAACTATTGAGCCTGAAATATGTCCAAAATGTAAAAAAGTAAAACACCAGACTAGTCAGTGTCACTCTTAAGTTTGATAAAGAACCTGATTTCAGAAAATGCCATGAGGGGCCCATCCCAGGCTCCGTTCTAAACTGAGGCATTTCCAGCTCAGGCCATTCCCTCACCCCTGTACAATGTCTCCTGCCACAGCCAGTAGTGCTGCAGTAGATTTATGCTGCACAAAAGCTGTGAGCCATCTGCCTGGGGCATCCCCACAAAAGGTCCCAACAGGAGTCTGTGGACCCTTGCCAGCGGGTACAATAGGATTACTTTTAGGAAGGTCTAGTGTAAGTTTAAAAGGCATACAAATACATACAGGAGTCATTGATTCAGATTATAATGAGGAAATTCAAATTGTTATGTCTACTTCTGTTCCCTGGAAAGCAGAGCCAGGAGAGCACATAGCACAGCTCCTGATTGTGCCATATGTAGGAATAGGAAAAAGTAAAATTAAATGAACGGGAGGATTTGGAAGCACAAATAAACAAGGCAAAGCAACTTATTGGGTAAATCAAATTACTGATATACATCCTGCCTGTGAAATAACTATTCAAGGAAAGAAAGTTAAAGGTTTGGTAGATAGAAGAGCAGACATTTCAGTCATTTGTCTACAGCACTGACCATCCATGTGGCCAATTCAACCCACTTAACATAGTTAGAGTTGGTAAAGCCACTGAAGTATATCAAAGTAGTTATATTTTGCATTGTGAGAGACCCGATGGGCAACCTGGGACTATTCAACCAATTATAACTTCTGTACGTATAAATTTATGGGGAAGAGATTTAGTACAACAATGGGGAGCATAAGTTCTAATTCCAGAAGAATTATGTAGCCCTCAGAGTCAACATACAATGTACGAAATAGAGTATGTACCTGGTATGGGACTAGAAAAAAATTTGCAAGGTTTGAAAGAACCGCTTCAAGCGGAAAAACAAAGTTCCTGCCAAAGATTAGGAAATAATTTTTGATGGCGGCTGTTGTTAAGCCTCCAGAACCTATACCTTTAAAATGGTTAACAGGTAAGCCAATTTGGATAGAACAACGGCTGCTAAGTAAAGAGAAACTGGAGGCTTTAGAGTAATTAATTGCTGAACAATTAGAAAATGGGCACAAAGCTCCAACATTTTCTCCTTGGAATTCTCCAGCTTTTGTAATTAAGAAAAAATCAGGTAAATGGAGAATATTAACTGACTCAAGAGCCATCAATTCAGTTATACAACCTATGGGAGCATCACAGCCAGGATTGCCTTCTCCTGCTATAATTCCAAAAAATTGGCCTCTAGTAGTCATAGATTTGAAAGACTGTTTACTATCCCTATAGCTGAGCGAGACTGTGAACGGTTTGCATTTACAATTACTGCAGTAAACAACCTGCAGCCTGCTAAGCGTTTTCACTGGAAAGTTGCCACAAGGCATGTCAAACAGCCCAACAATTTGCAGATATATGTGGGGCAAGCAATGGAACCTACTAGTACAAAATTTTCACAGTGTTACATTATTCACTATATGGCTGATACACTTTGTGCTGCCCCACTCNCCAGGATTGCCTTCTCCTGCTATAATTCCAAAAAATTGGCCTCTAGTAGTCATAGATTTGAAAGACTGTTTACTATCCCTATAGCTGAGCGAGACTGTGAACGGTTTGCATTTACAATTACTGCAGTAAACAACCTGCAGCCTGCTAAGCGTTTTCACTGGAAAGTTGCCACAAGGCATGTCAAACAGCCCAACAATTTGCAGATATATGTGGGGCAAGCAATGGAACCTACTAGTACAAAATTTTCACAGTGTTACATTATTCACTATATGGCTGATACACTTTGTGCTGCCCCCACTCGAGAAATATTACTCCAATGTTATGATCACTTGCAAAATTCTGTTTCTCGCACTGGTTTAATTATAGCTCCTGACAAAATTCAGACTACTACTCCTTACTCCTACTTGAGTACCTTAGTAAATAACACTACCTTTGTGCCACAGAAAGTAGCCTTATGTAAGGATCAAGTAAAAACATTAAATGACTTTCAAAAATTACTAGGGGATATTAATTGGATACAATCTGCTCTAGGCATTCCTACCTATGCCATGAGTAATCTGTTTTCTATCCTTAGAGGAAATCCTAGTCTCACTAGCCCTCAGCAATTAATGAAAGAGGCTGAGGCAGAGTTACAACTGATTGAGAAGCAGGTCCATAAAGCTCAGATAAATAGAATAGATCCAGAGAAGACAAGATTTGTTAATTTTTTCAACTCAGCATTCACCTACTGGTGTTATTGTCCAAGGACAGGACTTAGTAGAGTGACTTTTTCTTCCACATACTAATTCATGGACTCTAACTCCTTATTTAGATCAAATCGCTACTATGATAAGGATTAGGAGAACTAGGACTGTTAAATTACATAGATATGATCCTGGAAAAATTATTGTCCCTCTCAAAAAGGCACAAATACAGCAAGCTTTTATAAATAGTCTTACTTGGCAAGCCCATTTAGCTGACTTTGTAAGTATTCTCGATAATCATTTTCCTAAAATGAAGCTGTTTCAGTTTTTGAAATTAACTAATTGGATTCTCCCTAAAATAACTAAATTGAAACCAATTGAAGGTGCTGAGAGTGTTTTTACAGATGGGTCTAGTAATGGTAAAGCTTCTTATTCTGGCTCAAAAAGTAAAGTTTTTCAGATGCCCTATACTTCAGCTCAAAAAGCAGAGCTTGTAGCTGTAATTAAGGTATTGACTGCTTTTGATATGCCTATTAATGTGATTTCTGATTCTTCATACGTGGGACACTGCACACAGTTCATTGAAAATGCTCAGTTATGATTTCATACAGATGAACAATTGATGACTTTATTTACCCAATTGCAAACAGAAGTTAGGAGTAGAATGCATCCTTTTTACATCACTCACATTAGAGCTCATACACCTCTTCTAAGACTTTTAACTAAAAGGAATCAAATGGCTGATCATCTGGTTGCTACTGCAATATCTAATGCTAGACACTTTCACAATTTAACCCATGTTAATGCCTCTGGTCTCAAATGCAGATACAGCATTACCTGAAAAGAAGCTAAAGCTATTATCCAGCAATGCCCAACTTGCCAAATGGTGTATTCCTCATCTTTTACAGGAGGAGTTAATCCTCGAGGACTGGAGCCTAACTCTATTTGGCAAATGGATGTCACACATGTTCCCTTGTTTAGGAGACTAGCTTATGTACATGTATGTGTGGACACCTTTTCTCACTTTCTCTAGGCTACATGCCAAACAGAAGAGTCTTCTGCCTGTGTTAAACGCCATCTTTTGCAGTGTTTTGTGGTGATAGGCATTCCAGCTTCTATTAAAACAGATAATGCCCTAGGCTATACTAGCCAAACTCTAGCTACATTTTTCTCTGTGGAATATTAAACACATTACTGGTATCCCATACAATTCTCAAGGACAAGCCATAGTAGAAAGAAAGAATTTCTCCCTAAAATAGCAGTTGCAAAAGCAGAAAAGAAGAGACAGAGAATATGGAACCCCACAAATGCAACTGAACCTAGCATTATTAACTTTAAACTTTTTGAGCCTGCCCAAAGGCCAGATGTTATCAGCAGCTGAACAGCATCTGCAGAAACCAGCTGCAAAGACAGAAGCAAAACAACTGATTTAGTGGAGAGATCCAATAACAAAAAGTTAGGATATAAATAATAACTTAGGGTAGAGGTTATGTTTGTATTTCTCCAGGCCAAAATTAACAGCCAATTTAGATACCATCAAGACATCTGAAACCTTGTCATGAGCCAGATGCCAAGGAAGAGACTCCTGGAGTCACCCACCTGGGGTCAGATCAAGAAGCTGTCACAGATGGTGGAAGAAAACCTGAGGAAAGTGGGACAACCAGTCACACTGAATGATTTAATGGTAGCTATGATAGCAGTTATCACCACCGCTGTGAGTATTCCTTCAATAAAGGCTGGTAATAATGCCTAGATGCAATAACTCTTGACAGTTGCACATGCTTTCTGATCTCAGTATTTATCATAATAAATCTGCTCCTATAATTGAGGCATACCATCCTCAAAAACCTATTTGTAAACAGGACTGGACCCAGTTAGAAAAAATGAAGGTACTTGTTTAGGAAGATTGTTTTGCAGAACAGGCAAAGGTGCTGCACAACCTTTCCTATAGAATCATTATTAATTGGTCCCCTAAAGCGATGCTTAGCTTGAATTGCACCTCTCAGTCTGTGTGCCATGGCCACACTATGTTCAGATGGTCTGGACAAAATGGTCAGATAGTAGAAATGATAAGAAGTACAGGAAAAGTTCCTATTATCTGGAACCATGGTGGTATAGTTGCACCTCAAGCTCAAATGATATGGCCCACTCTAGGAGCTAAACATAAAGATTTGTGGAATCTATTAAATGCTCTTAATAAGATCAAAATTTGGAAAGAATAAAAATGCATCTAGAAGGACACTCTACAAACTTGCTTTTAGATATAGCAAAATTAAAAGGACAAATCTTTAAAGGATCCTAGGCACACCTGACCTTAATGCCAGGAACTGGAGTGCTTAAAGGAGCTGCAGACAAGTTAGCAGCCATTAACCCATTAAAATGGATAAAAACACTTAGAACTCTGTGATTTCAATGATGATGCTGCTTTTAATCGATGTTGTTTGTCTTTGTATAGTCTGCAGATGCGGATCCCAACTCCTGCGAGAAGTAGCTCACTGTGACAAAGCTGCCCTTGCTTTTATCTCTTTGCAAATCAAAGAAAGGAGACATGTTGGGAGAAAGACCCCCAAAATCTGGCCACAAACTGGTCCCAAAACTGGCCGTAAATAAAATCTCTGCAGCACTGTAACGTGTTGATAAGGTCCCTAAAGCCCAAGCTGGAAGGTTGTAGGTTTACAGGAATGAGGGCAAGTAACACCTGGCCCGCCCAGGGCAGAAAACCGCTTAAAGACATTCTTAAGCCACAAATAATAGCATGAGCGATCTGTGTCTTAAAGGCCTGTTCCTGCTGCAGTTAACTAGCCCAACCTATCCCTTTAATTCAGTCCATCCCTTCATTTCCCATAAGGGATACTTTTAATTTAATATCTGTAGAAAAAATGCTAATGACTGTTAATAAATATGTAGGTAAATCTCCGTTTGAGGCTCTCAGCTCTGAAGGCTGTGAGATCCCTGATTTCCCACATCACACCTCTATATTTCTGTGTGTGTGTCTTTAATTCCTCTAGCACCACTAGGTTAAGGTCTCCCCAATCAAGCTGGTCTCGGCACATTCTTGTGCAGGGATGGCTCCCTATTGTTATTATCATCATGGCATAAATCTCATCTCAGAGAGGCATTTGAGTCACTCCATGTAATGATTTCCCAGCTCTTCTGTCAACATTCTACTTGATATTATAGCAGTAGCTCTTTTCTTTCACGTATACTTGTTTTAGTGTTTTTGGTCACGTGTCCTCAGACTGGTCTTCAGGGTAGGGTGCAGGCAGGATTCAATCATTTTCTGTACCACATGTTGGGTCCATCAGGGTAACTGGCAAAGGGTTAGTGCAAGGAAAAGACTGGCTAAGTGAATGTGTGGGGGAATCTCAAATTCTCCTTCCTGCTTTTGACCACTTGATAATGTCGGGATCATTAATAATAACACAAGGTGCATGACCTCAGTGTGACCCTTTCTTGCTCCAGCTTCTCCAGCAAAGCTCACTGGGCACCAGAAACCCAGACGGCTATCACCACCTAGAGGCCATCACTGGCACTGCAGCCCCATGCAGGAGCATCACAGAACAAAGCTACTTTTATGTTTGAGTCCTCAAGACACTTGCTCTCCAGGGTCCCAGGGGACAAAGGAGCAGCATCTGAAGACTCCAAGTGCAATAAAAGTAACTTTGGAAGCCTCCATTGTCCTCTCTTTGTCTCCACCTTTTGGGTTGTGCTCTTTACTCACGAGGGACAACCCCTCATCCAGGGAAATTATTTTCTACTACTTCCAAATGATCATCTCAAGAACACAACAGAAACTAGTATTTTCCCTGGACTTCAGACTCAGAGTCCAGTTATATGGCACATTTTGCTCTATCCCACTTTTATGTACCCAAGATGCCTCTGGAGTGACCATGCCTCACTCTGAGGGACTGGAAGCATTTTTGCAGTCTCAGAGCAAAGAGTCTTGGTTCACCAATGAAGAACCAAGGCCAGCAGACACCTACAGGTATGTGAAAGCACTGAGGTCACCCACTTCAAGTACTCTTATTTATGAGGTATGAAAAGGCTTTGCTGTATCCATTGTCTATGCTAGGCTGAGATGGGGACATAGCTCATTTCCATTTCAGGTACCTACAGAGGTGGCTAGTAGGACCCCAGTCCTGTCTTCTTGAAACTGACCTAGAGAGAACTCCCGGTGATGGAGAACCCTGGGACCCGGAGAATCCTCCTGCTCATTCTCTGTGCCCCAGACATGTAGCTAGAGGAGTACATGCTACTGGCTTATAGCAGAGCTGCCCCTATTCTGTTTTTTTGTTTTTGTTTGTGTGTGTGTGTGTGTGTGTGTGTGTGTGTGTGTGTGTGTGTGTTTGTCTTATGCCTGGTTTCTGTCTGCCTCTTCTCTGTCCTCACCTCCGTGGTCTTTCCCTGAGAAGTGTTTGTGTGTGTGTCTGTGTTTACTTACCTGAGAATGTGGAGACAAAAATAGCCCATGTGGAGAAGGAGAGCACAGGGCTTTCTAGTATTTAGGGGCTCTAATTTCCAGAGCAAACCTGATGGGTGCAGTAGAGCCAAGGCCGAGAAANAGGGCACGACCTTGGCTCACTGCAACCTCCATCTCCCAGGTTCAAATGATTATACTGCCTCAGCTTCCTAAGTAGCTGGGATTACAGGTGCCCAACACCACCCCTAATTTTTTTTGTAGTTTTAGTAGAGACGGAGTTTCACCATGTTGGCAAGGCTGGTCTCCAACTCTTGACCTCAGGTGAGCCGCCACACTGGGCCTAAATGCAGTCTTTGGATTACTTAACTGAAGTAAGTTGGATTCACTCTCTACGGGCCAGAGGATTTAATCAGTCAGTTAGCATTGTTCACCTTTGTAAACGAAAAATGTTACTCTATCACAGAGTGTGTACAATATACAATTAGGTAGAACAGGTAAATCATTCATAGCATTGTGCCATATATTGTAAGCACCATATAAAGAAGCACATAAGAATTGGAAATCTCTTAAGAGAAAATATATCTTAGAAATAAATTCTTAAGAAGCATCAATAGTAGTTGATGAATGTTTAACTTTTTATGGAATACTTACAGTACAACTTATATTTCCGTGCAGAATCTTCTGTTTATGAGTGTGTGTGGTAAGTGTTGAACAATAGTAGAATGACTACTCTGGATTTTTTGAAAAGGGTAAGAACCAGGAGAGCAGGCCATGAGGACATCACCATTTAATATTGAGTGGGCATCCTGATGACATTTACTGTGTTTAACTCTTCAGATAGAACTGAGGCCCTGTGATTATCTGCTTTCTTCATTGAATTATGCCAAGCAGCCACAAAAGGGACTGCACAAGTTAAGTGCTTAATATGCATGTAATTAGTGAATGGAGCCTAACCACAGCCTTCCAAAATGTCTAAGTGGGCCTGAGGCCTGTCTGTCAGCACCCAGGGACCTCTGTTATGTCTGTGTGAAGGACAAAGACCAGCTAAAACAGTTGCCTTGGGAGGCCGAGGCAGGCAGATCATGAGGTCAGGAGATCAAGACCATCCTGGTCAACATGGTAAAACCCCATCTCTACTAAAATACAAAAAAATTAGCTGGGGATGTTGGCACATGCCTGTAGTCCCACCTACTCGGGAGGCTGAGGCAGGGGAATCGCTTGAATCTGGGAGTCAGAAGTTGCAGTGAACCAGGATCACACCACTGCACTGCAGCCTGGCAACAGAGACTCCACCTCAAAAAATAACAAAGAAATACTAACTATAATAATAACAACTTTTCTGTTCATGAGTGGCCCTTCAGATGGTGACGTTAGAGTTCCCAACATAAGGAAAGTGGCCCTAAATCCCCTGCACAACTCCCTTTTTTGTACTGACCCCATGATGTAAAATTCTGCCATTTATTCATTTGGCACAGACAAACTTCCTCTACAAAGGCAAAAAGCATTGCTTCAGATTGTGACTGTTTTTGGACATAGGGTCATTAAAAAGGTAATTTAGATTGTGAGTTCACTGGCATTGGACCTAATTAAATATAGCGGGTTCTTATAAGAAGAGGTAGTCAAGACAGAAGCACAAGAGAAGATTCTGTTAACACAGAGTTAGAAGCAGCCATCTCCACCCAAGGAGAGAGCCTTGGAGAAGTTATTCCACCAACATCTGTTAGATTTCTAATTTCCAGAACTGCAAGAAACTAAATTGCTGTTTTTAAGGCCCTTCATTCTGTGATGCTGTGTTATGGAAGTCCTAGCAAACTATTACAGCCTATTAGCACACACACACAATATCCCTGCAGTATGACTGACATGGAAAGAGGATGTTATACCATGCTGCATCAGCATTGAAAGACTAAACCACTGTGGGGAAGCGCCTCCCTTGTGGCATATTATGAAGATGTGTGTGCACACCTCCTTCCCTGATGGGATATGGGGATGGGTTCTTGAGATGACACATTACAGGAACATGCATAAGGTAGTCTTATACATAAGAGTATAGTGAAGTAACAGAAGAGGTTACAGAGCATGTTTATTTGCCAGCTAAAGCCAAAGTGGCAAAGGAAGGAGAGGTTCATCCTTACCCTTCTGCACCCCCTCATTATTATTTTGAAGAAAATGACCCCCCAGATCTTTCTTTTCTGGAGGACACTAGGCAAAAAGTAGTTGCCCCAGTGACTGTTCGAGCAGCGTGTCAAGCAATGGTTCTTAGTTCTATTCAGGCAGGACTTCAGCAAGCTAGATGAGAAGGTGATTTAGAGGCTTGGCAGTTCACTGTTAGAATACACCCCCCAGATCAACAGGGAAATATTACAGCTACATTTGAGCCTTTTCCTTTCAAATTACTCAAAGAATTTAAACAAGCTATTCATACTAAAAAAGAATGTAAAAAAAATCACCAGGTCAGGCCTCCAGATAGAGGAAAACAAAATCTGTTGAGCCTGAAATATGTCCAAAATGTAAAAAAGGAAAACACTGGACTAGTCAGTGTCACTCTTAAATTTGACAAAGAAAGGAACCCTATTCAGGAAATGCCATGAGGGGCCCATCCCAGGCTCCATTCTAAACTGGGACATTTCCAGCTCAGGCCATTCCCTCACCCCTGTAAAATATCTGTCCCCCACCACAGCCAGTAGTGCCACAGTAGATTTATGCTGCACAAAAGCTGTGCACCTTCTGCCTGGGGCATCCCCACAAAAGGTCACAACAGGAGTCTGTGGACCCTTGCCAGCGGGTGCAATAGGATTACTTTTAGGAAGGTCTAGTGTAAGTTTAAAAGGCATACAAATACATACAGGAGTCATTGATTCAGATTATAATGAGGAAATTCAAATTGTCATATCTACTTCTGTTCACTGGAAAGCAGAGCCAGGACAGCACATAGCACAGCTCCTGATTGTGACATATGTAGGAATAGGAAAAAGTAAAATTAAATGAACAAGAGGATTTGGAAGCACAAATAAACAAGGCGAAGCAACCTATTGGGTAAATCAAATTACTGGTAGACATCCTGCCTGTGAAATAACTATTCAAGGAAAAAAAGTTAAAGGTTTGGTAGATAGAAGAGCAGACATTTCAGTCATTTCTCTACAGCACTGGCCGTCCATGTGGCCAATTCAACCCACTCAGTTTAACATAGTTAGAGTTGGTAAAAGCGCTGAAGTATATCAAAGTAGTTATATTTTGCATTGTGAGAGACCCGATGGACAACCTGGGACTATTCAACCAATTATAACTTCTGTACCTATAAATTTATGGGGAAGAGATTTAGTACAACAATGGGGAGCACAAGTTCTAATTCCAGAAGAATTATGTAGCCCTCAGAGTCAACATACAATGCATGAAATAGGGTATGTACCTGGTATGGGACTAGAAAAAAAATCGCAAGTTTTGAAAGAACCACTTCAAGTGGAAAAACAAAGTTCCTGCCAAAGATTAGGAAATAATTTTGATGGCGGCTGTTGTTAAGCCTCCAGAACCTATACCTTTAAAATGGTTAACAGGTAAGCCAATTTGGATAGAACAATGGCTTCTAAGTAAAGAGAAACTGGAAGCTTTAGAGTAATTAGTTGCTGAACAATTAGAAAATGGACACATAGCTCCAACATTTTCTCTTGGAATTCTCCAGTTTTTGTAATTAAGAAAAAATCAGGTAAATGGAGAATATTAACTGACTCAAGAGCCATCAATTCAGTTATACAACCTATGGGAGCATCACAGCCAGGATTGCCTTCTCCTGCTATAATTCCAAAAAATTGGCCTCTAATAGTTATAGATTTAAAAGACTGTTTACTATCCCTTTAGCTGAGCAAGACTATGAACGGTTTGCATTTACAATTACTGCAGTAAACAACCTGCAGCCTGCTAAGCGTTTTCATTGGAAAGTGTTGCCACAAGGCATGTCAAACAGTCCAACAATTTGCCAGATATATGTGGAGCAAGCAATGGAACCTACTAGTACAAAATTTTCACAGTGTTACATTATTCACTATATGGCTGATATACTTTGTGCTGCCCCCACTTGAGAAATATTACTCCAATGTTATGATCACTTGCAAAATTCTGTTTCTCGCACTGGTTTAATTATAGCTCCTGACAAATTTCAGACTACTACTCCTTACTCCTACTTGAGTACCTTAGTAAATAACACTACCTTTGTGCCACAGAAAGTAGCCTTATGTAAAGATCAAGTAAAAACATTAAATGACTTTCAAAAATTACTAGGGGATATTAATTGGATACAATCTGCTCTAGGCATTCCTACCTATGCCATGAGTAATCTGTTTTCTATCCTTAGAGGAAATCCTAGTCTCACTAGCCCTCAGCAATTAA
>NW_016808861.1:8576-30937 GCF_001698545.2 Rhinopithecus bieti | reverse complement strand
TTTAACTAAAAGGAATCAAATGGCTGATCACCTAGTTGCTACTGCAATATCTAATGCTAGACACTTTCACAATTTAACCCATGTTAATGCCTCTGGTCTCAAGTACAGATACATTACATGGAAAGAAGCTAAAGCTATTATCCAGCAATGCCCAACTTGCCAAATGGTGTGTTCCTCATCTTTTACAGGAGGAGTTAATCCTCGAGGACTGGAGCCTAACTCTATTTGGCAAATGGATGTCACACATGTTCCCTTGTTTAGGAGACTAGCTTATGTACATGTATGTGTGGACACCTTTTCTCACTTTCTCTAGGCTACATGCCAAACAGAAGAGTCTTCTGCCTGTGTTAAATGTCGTCTTTTGCAGTGTTTTGTGGTGATAGGCATTCCAGCTTCTATTAAAACAGATAATGCCCTAGGCTATACTAGCCAAACTCTAGCTACATTTTTCTCTGTGGAATATTAAACACATTACTGGTATCCCATACAATTTTCAAGTACAAGCCATAGTAGAAAGAAAGAATCTCTCCCTAAAACAGCAGTTGCAAAAGCAGAAAAGAAGAGACAGAGAATATGGAACCCCACAAATGCAACTGAACCTAGCATTATTAACTTTAAACTTTTTGAGCCTGCCCAAAGGCCAGATGTTATCAGCAGCTGAACAGCATCTGCAGAAACCAGCTGCAAAGACAGAAGCAAAACAACTGATTTAGTGGAGAGATCCAATAACAAAATGTTAGGATATAAATAAAATAATAACTTAGGGTAGAGGTTATGCTTGTATTTCTCCAGGCCAAAATTAACAGCCAATTTAGATACCATCAAGACATCTGAAACCTTATCATGAGCCAGATGCCAAGGAAGAGACTCCAGGAGGATCCACAGCCACCCACCTGGGGTCAGATCAAGAAGCTGTCACAGATGGTGGAAGAAAACCTGAGGAAAGTGGGACAACCAGTCACACTGAATGATTTAATGGTAGCTATGATAACAGTTATCAACACCGCTGTGAGTATTCCTTCAATAAAGGCTGGTAATAATGCCTAGATGCAATAACTCTGACAGTTACACATGCTTTCTGATCTCAGTATTTATCATAATAAATCTGCTCCTATAATTGAGGCATACCATCCTCAAAAACCTATTTGTAAACAAGACTGGACCCAGTTAGAAAAAATGAACGTACTTGTTTAAGAAGATTGTTTTGCAGAACAGGCAAAGGTGCTGCACAACAATTCCTATGGAATCATTATTAATTGATCCCCTAAAGGGATGTTTAGCTTGAATTGCACCTCTCAGTCTGTGTGCCATGGCCACACTATGTTCAGATGGTCTGGACAAAATGGTCAGATAGTAGAAATGATAAGAAGTACAGCAAAAGTTCCTATTATCTGGAACCATGGTGGTATAGTTGCACCTCAAGCTCAAATGATATGGCCCACTCTAGGAGCTAAACATAAAGATTTGTGGAAACTATTAAATCCTCTTAATAATATCAAAATTTAGGAAAGAATAGAAATGCATCTAGAAGGACACTCTACAAACTTGTTTTTAGATATAGCAAAATTAAAAGGACAAAAATTTAAGCATCCTAGGCACACCTGACCTTAATGCCAGGAACTGGAATTCTTAAAGGAGCTGCATACAAATTAGCCAGTAACTCATTAAAATAGATAAAAACATTTAGAAGCTCTGTGATCTCAATGACGATTGTGCTTTTAATCTATGTTGTTTGTCTTTGTATACTCTGCAGATGCAGATCCCAACTCCTGCGAGAAGTAGCTCACTGTGACAAAGCTGCCCTTGCTTTTATCTCTTTGCAAATCAAAGAAAGAAGACATGTTGGGAGCAAGGCCCCCAAAATCTGGCCACAAACTGGTCCCAAAACTGGCCATAAATAAAATCTCTGCAGCACTGTAACGTGTTGATAATGTCCCTAAAGCCCAAGCTGGAAGGTTGTAGGTTTACAGGAATGAGGGCAAGTAACACCTGGCCCGCCCAGGGCAGAAAACCGCTTAAAGACATTCTTAAGCCACAAATAATAGCATGAGCGATCTGTGTCTTAAGGGCGTGTTCCTGCTGCAGTTAACTAGCCCAACCTATCCCTTTAATTTGGTTTGTCCCTTCATTTCCCATAAGAGATACTTTTAGTTAATTTAATACCTATAGAAACAATGCTAATGACTAGTTTGCTGTTAATAAATATGTAGGTAAATCTCCGTTTGAGGCTCTCAGCTTTGAAGGTTGTGAGACCCCTGATTTCCCACATCACACCTCTATATTTCTGTGTGTGTGTCTTTAATTCCTCTAGCACCACTAGGTTAAGGTCTCCCTGATCAAGCTGGTCTCGGCACATTCTTGTGCAGGTATGGCTCCCTATTGTTATTGTCATCATGGCATAAATATCATCTCAGAGAGGTATTTGGGTCACTCCATGTAATGATTTCCCAGCTCTTCCGTCAACATTCTACTTGATATTATAGCAGTTGCTCTTTTCTTTCATATACTTGCTTTAGTGTTTTTGGTCACCTGTCCTCAGACTGGTCCTCAGGGTAGGGTGCAGGCAGGATTCAATCATTTTCTGTACCACATGTTGGGTCCATCAGGGTAACTGGCAAAGGGCTAGTGCAAGGAAAAGACTGGCTAAGTGAATGTGTGGGGGAATCTCAAATTCTCCTTCCGGCTTTTGACCACTTGATAATGTGAGGATCATTAATAATAAAACAAGGTGCATGACTTCAGTGTGACTCTTCCTTGCTCCAGCTTCTCCAGTGAAGCTCAGTAGGCACCAGAAACCCAGACGGCTATCACCACCTAGAGGCCATCACTGGCACTGCAGCCCCAAGCAGGAGCATCACAGAACACAGAACAAAGCTACTTTTTTGTTTGGGTACTCAAGACACTGACTCTCCAGGGTCCCAGGGGACAAAGGAGCAGCATCTGAAGACTTCAAGTGCAATAAGAATAACCTTGGAAGCCTCCATTGTCCTCTCTTTGCCTCCACCTTTTGGGTAGTGCTCTTTACTCATGAGGGACAACCCCTCATCCAGGGAAATTATTTTCTACTACTTCCAAATGATCATCTCAAGAACACAACAGAAACTAGTATTTTCCCTGGACTCCAGACTCAGAGTCCAGTTATATGGCACATTTTGCTCTATCCCACTTTTATGTACCCAAGATGCCTCTGGAGTGACCATGCCTCACTCTGAGGGACTGGAAGCATTTTGCAGTCTCAGAGCAAAGAGTTTTGGTTCACCAATGAAGAACCAAGGCCAGCAGACACCTACAGGTATGTGAAAGCACTGAGGTCACCCACTTCAAGTACTCTTATTTATGAGGTATGAAAAGGCTTTGCTGTATCCATTGTCTATGCTAGGCTGAGATGGGGACATAGTTCATTTCCATTTCAGGTACTTACAGAGGTGGATAGTAGGACCCCAGTCCTGTCCTCTTGAAACTGACCTGGAGAGAACCCCAGCTGATGGAGAACGCTGGGACCCAGAGAATCCTCCTGCTCATTCTCTGTGTCCCTGGATATGTAGCTAGAGGAGGGCATGTCCCTGGCTTATAGCAGAGCTGCCCCTATTCTGTTTGTTTTTGTTTTTGTGTGTGTGTGTGTGTGTGTGTGTGTGTGTGTGTGTGTGTGTGTGTTTGTCTTATGCCTGGTTTCTGTCTGCCTCTTCTCTGTACTCACCTCCATGATCTTTCCCTGAGAAGTGTTTGTGTGTGTGTCTGTGTTTACTTACCGGAGAATATGGAGACAAAAATAGCCCATGTGGAGAAGGAGAGCACAGGGCTTTCTAGTATTTAGGGGCTCTAATTTCCAGAGCAAACCTGATGGGTGCACAGAGGCCCCCGAGCGAAGCCTCGCGCGCTGGAGCTCTCCCTAATACTGCAGACCCTGCCTTCCTCCTGGGGTCTGCCTCTTTTGGGTCCTCAGTTTCCCAACTTTAAAATGAGAAATTGGGATGGTTTTTGTTTTTTAAATTTTCAATAGGTTTTAGGGGAACAGGTGTTGTTTTGTTACATGGCTAAATTCTTTAGTGGTGATTTCTGAGATTTTGGCACACCCATCATCTGAGCAGTAAACACTGTACCCAAAGTGTAGCCTTTTATCCCTTACCCACTCCCATTTTTCCTCCCTGAGTCCCCAAAATTCACGTATCATTCTTATGCCTTTGCATCCTCATAGTTTAATTCCCACTTGTAAATGACAACATATGATGTTTGGTTTATCATTTCTGAAATACTTCACTTAGACTAAAGTCTCCAGCTCCGTCCAGGCTGCTGAGAATGCCATTATTTTGTTCCATTTTATGACTGAGTAGTATTCCATGGTATACATGTACCACATTTTCTTTATCCACTCAATATTGATGGGCATTTTTTCTAGTTCCGTATTTTTGCAATTGCAAATAGTGCTGCTATAAACATGCATGTGCAAGTGTCTTTTTCATATAGTGACTTCTTTTCCTCTGGGTAGATAGCCAGTACTGAGATGGCTGGATCAAATGGTAGATAACCTTTAGTTCTTTAAGGAACCTCCATACCATTTTCCATAGTGGTTGTAACTGCAGAAGCATATGCTCATTGAGAACATGGCTTCAGACTCCTCAACAGTTGATGAAATATTGGGGTGAGATGGGTTTGTGTGCGTATGGGTGCTCAAGCCTCCTTACATGGCTAATGAAGATGGACATAGAGCTTGAGGCAGCCAGGTCTCTTTTCCTGAGCTGGCTGATTTCAATACAATGAACCAAGGTCTCTGATCTTGAAGCTGGTCCCTCCAGACACCCCACCTTCAGCCACCATCTGCTCTGTGTTTCCCATATCCTGTGGGGTCCATGACAACTCGCATGACAGCGAGGGGGCACAAGGCACTGGACCTGTGGGCCTGGAGAAGACAAAAACACTTTGCTGTTTCTCCCAAACTTTCAAGTGTGTTGTCAGATATTTAATTTTGATTATGACTGAGATGATATGTTCACGTATTTACAGCTATTTAAATATAATATTTTTTGCAAACTGCGGGATAATGTCTTTCACTTTTTTTTTTCTTTTTTCCTCCTCATCTGTGCACAGATGGGTGGCCAACTCTGGAGCCCAGCCTGTTGCTTCCCAGTCTGGTGGTGAATCCTCCATAGTCTGGTGTGAAGGAAAAGTTAAATATTAAATTTGAACTTAATTGAACCTGGACACAAACAATGGTCACCAAGTCCTGGAACAGCTTGTATGAGCCCCTTGAGGCATTCATCCAGAGCTGTTTCAGAGAAATCTCTATTTCAATCTATTCCTATACATTCGTTATTGTAAAACAATAGACAAGCACAAAAACAAGTTGACCTTTTTGTGTTCCTTGAGCCCAGTAGTGAAAGGCCCTTGTGACTAAGCCCGATGCCTAAAAACTCATTACAAAAGAGCGAGGGTCCCAGATTGCACCAAAGCTTCATGAGACCTCTCCTCATCTGCATGGACGAGTGGCCGGCTCTGGATCCCAGGTTGTTTCTTCCCAGTCTGATGGTGTAAATATATACAGTCTGGTGAGTGTAAACCTTTTCCATTCTCCCCATCCCATTGCAATTTGCTTATTATATCTGCAATCTGCTTATATTGATTTCCTTATTATAGCACTTGCTTATTATGTTATTTGTTTGTAATGTCTGCATTGCCATTTATGTGGTATAAAGCTTGTTACCCTTAAAAGTATTGTGTGTGTGTGTCTTTTCTTCTCCCCTCGCGCATTTCCCGCACAGAACATTTTTGGCGTCACAAACAGGATTTGAAAACAAAAGTGTGCCACTTTTTGGCCAGAAGGTCTGGGCTGGAGGCTCAGGGACTTCCGATCTCTTGGGATGGGGACTCCCCCAGTTCTCCCCCTTGGCAATTGAATGGTCAAAATTCAAAGACCTGCACAAACTGTAAAATTCCTTGGCATTCTATGGAATGCAGAGATATAGTCCATTTTACCAAAGGTAAGGCTAAAATACTGGAATTTGCAACCCTTATGACTAAAAAGGAGGCCCAGACATTTATGGGCATCTTTGGATTCTGGAGACATCATATTCCCCACTTGAGTAACATTTTACAACCTCTACATGCAGCCACTAGAAAACGCTATGACTCTCACTGGGGAGAAAAAGAGCATGGCTTTTGAACAATTTAAACAAGCAGCGCAACTGGCCCTGGATCTATGGTCCATACAGGATGGGCCAGGAGAACTGCAAGTAACTGTCCTAGATCAACATGCTAATTGGAGCCTTAGGCAGAAACAAGATGGGAAGAGGGTACTTTTCATGTTTTGGACCCAGAAACTGCCAGAGGCCAGAAAAGCTTATACCCCTTTCGAGAAGCAATTGTTAGCTTGCTCTTGGGCTTTGCTGGAAATGGAATACCTCTGCTTCAACCATGATGTCTTTATGAAGCCTGAAATTCCTATTATGACTTGGGACATGAGTTCCCCCAAAACCCAACAGATAGGACACACCCAAGAAAGTAGCATCATAAAATGGACATGGTACATACAAGACCAGGCTAAGCCAAAACCAAAGTGGGTATCACTTTTACATGAGGATGTACAAAACCTGCCAGCTCAGAAAACCACCCATCAGGTCCTGCAGATAGGGAAGGAAACCTCCCCAATGGGGCAAATCCTTTAAAGAACTAAGCCCAGAGGATCAGAAACATGTTGGTTTACTGATGCATCCACCAAATATATTGGTGGGAACCGATGCTGGAAGACCCTGGCTTATAATCCTATTAAAAACATCAGCATTTCTGATGAAGGAAGGGGTGGGAGCAGCGAGTTAGCTGAACTAGTAGCCGTCCCTCTGAGCTATCCAGGAGGAGACCAGAGGGATTTGTCACTTCTATACCAACTCTTGGTCAGTACCCAATGGTCTTACTACCTGGATGCCCCAATGGCAAGAAAACAAATGGTTCATTGGGAATAAAGAGGTTTGGGGAAACCAATACTGAGGAGATATCTCAATCCTGGCCCACACTATCATTATCACTGTTTTCTTTTCTTTTCTTTTCTTTTTTTTTTTTGTGAGACGGAGTCTAGCTCTGTCACCATACTGGAGTGCAGTAGCACAGTCTTGCTCACTGCAACCTCCACCTCCAGGGTTCAAGCGGTTCTCCTGCCTCAGTCACCTGAGTAGCTGGGATTGCAGGCATGCACCACCACGCCCACCTAATTTTTATATTTTTAGTAGAGACAGGGTTTCACCATGTTGGTCAGGATGGTCTCGATCTCCTGACCTCGTGATCTGCCCATCTGGGCCTCCCAAAGTGCTGGGATTACAGGCGTGAGCTACTGCACCCGGGCCTGTTTTCCATATTGATGCAAATGAGTCTCTGCTTTCTCTTGACAGACTATTTAATGAGGAGGAAGAAAAATAGGCCAAAATTTCCACCATAAAGGTAAACTTGAATGCAGATGAATGGATTACAACATGTTCAAGCTTTGCAATGAGAGGCATTGTAGTGTGTGGTGGTATAATTGATAGTGATTACCAGGGAGAGTTAAAGGTCATTTTATACAATACCACTCCAGATTCTTTTACTATAAAACCACAGATGTTAGGAGTACAACTGTTAGTAGTACCCTGTCAAAATTAACCCCTGAGGAAATCTCTGCCCCAACAGAGTCTACATACAGAACTGGGGGATTCAGATCCTCTGGTACAGGTAGGTTAAATCCTGGAGCCAAACTATGGGTACAGAGCCCATCAGATCCCAACCCTAAGGCTGGTGACCTTGTAGCTATGAAAGCAGAAAATGAAGGCATAGTACCATTTCCTAAAGATGAAAAATAATGTCATATTCCCCTCTGTTTTTGTTTTGACAAGCAGTAACCTATCTACTAATGGTCAGCACCTGTGTCTTTGTGTCTGAGGCCAAGAATAAATTCATCACCTTGGCAGCCACCGCTGCAACTGAAGTCAACCGCAATCAATGATGGCTATATGTTGAGTTGCTGGAGGCCGCCTGGAATGTGTTACCTTGCAGAATTGTCCCTGACAACATTTCTGAATGGCTATGTGGTTACCGATAGGGCCACAACAACAACACTCGCAATCCAATCTGGACTTCCTTTGACCACATTAAGCAATCTATCTTTGCCAAGTCAGACAAAAGATGAACTCCACCCTCACCTTGCGTCAAAAGCCTTGGTATCCTGCCCAATATTCCTGGAATAGTACCTACTGAAAACATGCTATGCTGGTGGCTGGATTCCATACAGCCCCTGCTTTGTCTGGAGGCCTTAAATGGCTCCTCTAATGTTTCTCTGGGGTTTCTCCAGACATTTGTCAACACATACTCCAAATCAACAACATTGCCCCCAGTGAACCACAATCTCTTTCCTATTTTAATAACACGTTAGTACGTTATGATTACAGTAGTTCCATTGCTGTCCCCTGGGGGGCCCTCTGAGTATGCAGATCCTGTGGATGGTGATACCTGTCCCTGCATTGGATGGGGAGATACACTTGGGGGTGGCCATTAATTACATTTACCACCCAGGTTAATATTCCCCTCCCCAGTAATCTTGATGCTTACAAACACTGCTGGTTACAAATACACTGGCCTCCCTGGTGGTGGCACCCTATCACAGTATTCTCCCCTGCTGCTGGTACAATCTTGCTTCACCAACAAATTAAAATATTTACCTTACATGTAGAAAAAGCTCTTAATGATAGTAGCACTGGACTTACTTTGTTAACAGATGAATTTTCTCCGCTAAGTACTATTGTGTTGCAAAATCAAATGGCATTAAATATACTTACAGCAGCCCAAGGAGGCATTTGCACCTTACTGCATACTGAATGTTGTGTGTATATCCCTGGCAGTTCTCACAATATGACTCTCCTTGCAAAGCCATGCTGGGTGTGGTTTTTATTAATTGTGCTTTTAATTCTCAATGCTTACCCTTGATCTGTAATCTATATCAATTATGCATTCCCCGTGAATCTGTGAGGGTATTTTCCTACATTTGAGTATCCAATTGAGGTCAAATGTGGAGGAAATGTTAAATATCAAATTTGAACTAAATTAAACGTGGACACAAACAATGGTCACCAAGTCCCGGCACAGGTTGTGTGAGCCCCTTGAGGCATTCATCCAGTGATGTTTCAGAAAAAATCTCTAGTCCAATCTATGCCTATACGTTAGTTATTGAAAAACAATAGTCACCAAAACAAGTTGACTTTTTTGTGTTCCTTGAGCCCAGTCGCAAAGGGCCCTCATGACAGGGCCTCATGCCAAACAACTTGTTACAAAAAGAGATAGGGTCCAAGACCACACCAAGGCTTCAAGAAACCTCTCCTTATTTGTGTACAGACTTGGCTGACTCTGGAGCCCAGGTTGTTGCTTCCTGGTGTGGTGACCAATCCTCCCTCTGTATGGTGTGTATATATATATCTTGACCTTATGAACAGGTTCTTTGCTATTTGGCTTTATGATTCCTCTCCACCTCCTTACCTTCTCCAGCGTAAAGATGTCTTTGGCATCGTCTCTTCCCTATCAGAGAGACTACCATCTGATTCTGGTGGTGTGGATGGGATCACATTGTTCCTGGTGGTGGTCATCCAGATATATTAGATGTGCTTGGGCTGAAAACACCAAAGAGTACAAAACAGGGCTGGTTAAACAGAAATAATTATTGAGGACCTACATCGTATTTTAAATAAGACGTGAACTATGGCCACATAGGTTTGGTGTTTGATATGTTCATATTTATATATTTTCCTTGGTCCCTTCTCCCATGGCAATTTGCCTTCTATGATGTCAATTTGCTTATTATATCTGCATTGCCATTTACGTGGGATAAAGCTTGTTTACACTTAACCGTATTGTGTGTGTCTTTTCTTCTCCCCTCATGCATTTCCTGCACAGAGCACCGTATTTCTCAGAGGCCTTGTTTATTCTTTTTTATTCTTTCTTCTTTAATCTTGTCTGCATGCCTCATTTTGGCAAGGTGGTCTTCCAACTCTGATACCTTTCTTCTGCGTGGTCAATTAGGCTATTTATACTTTTGTATGCTCCATGAAGTTCTTATGCTGTGTTTTTCAGCTCCATCAGGTCATTTATGTTCCTCTCTAAACTGGTTATTCTAGTTAACAGCTCCTCTAACCTTGTATCAAGTTCCTCAGCTTCTTTGCCTTGGGTTAGAGCATGTTCCTTTAGATCAGTGGAGTGTGTTATTACACATCTTCTGAAGCCCACTTCTGTCACTTTATCCATCGCATCGTCTGTCCAGTTCTGTGAATTTGGTGAAGACACATTGTGATCATCTCTAGGAGATGAGGCCTTTCAGGGGATTTTGGTGATTCTTTCTCATCTTCATGAGTTTGTCTAATTTCAATCTTTGAGGCTGCTGACCCTTGGATGAGGTTTTTTTGTTTTGTTTTGAGATAGAGTCTCACTCTGTCACCCAGTATGGAGTGCAGTGGTAAAGTCTCGGGTCAATGCAACCTCCGCCTTCCAGGTTCAAGTGATTCTCATGTCTCAGACTCCTGTGTAGCTGGGACTACAGGCAGGCACTACAATGCCTGTCTAAGTTTTGTATTTTTTAGGAGAGACTGGGTTTCACTATGTTGGCCAGGCTGGTCTCGAGCTCCTGGCCTCAAGCAATCTGCCCACCTCGGCCTCCCAAAGTGTTGGGATTACAGATGTGAGCCACCATGCCTGGCCTTGGATGGGGATTTTGTGGGTACTTTTTGTTGTTGATGCTTTTGTTGTTGCTTTCTGTTTGCTCGTTGTTCTTTAAATTGTCAGGTTCCTATTCTACAGGGCTGCTGCAGTTTGCTGGGGAGTCACTTTAGGCCCTATTCATCTGGTTCACTCCTGTGTCAGGAGATGTCACTCAAGGAGGTTGGAGAACAGCAAAAAAAAGGTGCCTGCTCCTTCCTCTGAGATCACTGATGTCAAGAGGCACCAACCTGAATCCAGTATGATTGCTCCTGTATAGGATGTCTGACAACCCCTGTTGAACGGTCTCACCCAACTGGTTGGCACAGAGAGCTGAACCCATTTAGTGAAGTACTTTGGCTGTTCCTTGGTGGAGGGAAGTGTTTTCCTAGGGGGGAAACACACTCATCTGGGCTGCCCAAATTCCACAGAACTAGCAGAAAGAAAGGCTAAGTCTGCTGGTCCACAGAAACTGCAGCCTCTTGTCCCCCTAGGGGCTCAGGCCCAGGGAGATTACAGTTCTGTCCCTGAGCCCCTAACAGGAGTTGTTGGAGTTCCTGGAGGGATGCCCTGCCCAGTGAGGAGGGATGGGTCGGGGTCAGGCCTGAAGAGACATTCTGGTTTTTGTCAGCCACAGCTGGTGTGTTGGGCCCTGGGGGACACCTCATGAGACCAAGCTGTCCAGCCTCACTGGCTCTAGCAGGGGAAAAGTGGGGCCAGAAGCTATAGAGATGGCTTCAGCCTTTCTCTACCCAAGGAGCTTAGCCTGTTAGGCAGTTGTGAATCCCAGTGCTGGCTGCTGTCCCTCCCCCAAGGAGCTCAAACACCTTAGACAGCAGCCAGCTGTGGTGCTGGTCGCCCCTCCCCTAGAAACTTGGCAGGCTTAAGCAGATTCTACCTGAGAGGCTGCTGAGAATCTGCTCAGCTCCAGGGTTGTGTCAGGCATAATAAGTTCTTCTTCAATGGGTAACCTCCTTGTTCTTTGTTCTGGAAATCAACTTGCTTGTACCTTCCTGCTCCCAGCTACCCACTCTGTAAACAACTCTTCCTGCCAGTCCCAATCTGTAACCCACATCTCTTCTTTATTTGGAAGAAGTCCTCCTCACTCCTAGTTACCTGCTCTGTAAACAATCTTCCCACTAGTCCTGTTTTTAAATAGCCAATCGAGTTAGCTTAGATTGTGTGGTCTTACTCCAGCCAATGGGGAGAGGACACAGAAGTAGGGACTGCATTAGGGATAAAAACCCCTTCCCTCTCTTGTATGGTGTGCTTTCACAACAGCCAGAAACATGAGCAGCACCTTTCTGCAGAAGTAAATTTGCCTTGCTGAGAAATTCTTTGTTTGAGTGCTTGTTTTCTTTGTGACTCCAAGCTCTTATTTCCAACAGTTGGCACCTTAGGCTCTGGTAGCATGAGTTCACAAATTGAATCTTCTGATCCATGGATTTCACAGTTCCATGGAAAAAGCACAGTTTCCAAGGCTGGGCAGCCTGCTTACTCATCGCCTCCCTTGGCTGAGGTTGGGGGCTCCCCAGCCCCATTTGGCTGTCAGGTGGGTTGCTGCACCACACTGCTTTTCCTTCCTCTCCATGGGTCACACCAGCCACCTAGTCAGTTCTGATGAGAGAACCTGGATACCTCAGGTGCTGGTGCAGGATTTACATGCTATTATAGTTCTTTTCTATGGGAAGCTTCTTCTAGTCAGCCATCTTGGCCCCACCCCCACCAGTTTGTCTTTGAATGTCTGATAGAACTCAGCTGTGAATCCATCCGGTTCTGAACTTTTATTTTTGGTTGGCAATTTGTTAAATTATTATTCAATCTGGCTTTTTATTAGTCTGTTCAGGGTTGTTGTTTTTTTCATCTAGGAAGACTGTACATTTCCAGGAATTTATTCATCTCCTTTAGATTTTCTCATTTCTGCATGTAAATGTGTTCACAGTAGCCTTGAATGTGATCTTTTGTATTTCTGTGGCATCGCTTGCAATATCTTCTCTTTCATTTCTAATGGAGCTTATTTAGATCTTCTCTCTTCTTTGCTTGGTTCATTCTGCTAATAGATTAACAACTTTGTTTATCTTTTCTAAGAGCAAGCTTTTCATTTAATTTGTCCTTTGAATTTTTGTTTGTTTGTTTGCTTCAGTTTTATTTAGTTCTGGTCTCTTTTTTCTTCTGCTAGGTTTGGGTTTCGCTTGTTCTTGTTTCTCTAGTTCCTTGAGGTGTTGTCTTAGACTGTCTACTTATGCTCTTTCAGACTTTTTGATGTAGGCACTTGATGCTATGACTTTCCTTTTAGCACCACTTCTGCTGTATCCCAGATGTTTTGACATTATCATCTTTCAGTTCAAAGAATTTTTAATTTCTATCTTTATTTCATTCAACAATCATTCAAAAATGGGTTTATCTTAAGTTTAATGTTTTATTTAATTTCCATGTATTTAATTTCCAAAATGTATTTAATTCTCATGTATTTGCATGGTTTTGATGATTCATTTGGAGTTGATTTTCAATTTTATTCCACTGTAGTCTGAGAGAGTAGTTGATATGATTTTGATTGTCTTAAATTTATTGAGACTTGTTTTGTGGCCTATCATATGTCTGTCTTGAAGAATGTTCCATGTGCTGATGAATTAAATGTATATTCTGCAGTTGTTTGTCAGTCCATTTGTTCTAGGGTATAGCTTAAGTCCATTTTCTTTGTTGTTATTGTTGACTTTCTGTCTTGATGATTTGTCTAGTGTTGTCAGTAGAGTATTGAAGTCCCCCGTTATAATTGTATTGCCATCTATCTAATTTCTCAGGTCTAGTAGTAATTGTTTTATAAATTTAGGAGCTCCAGTGTTAGGTGCATATATATTTAGAATTGTGATATTTTCTTGTTGGACTACTTTTTAAAATCCTTATATAAAGTCCTTTGTCCTTTTTTAAAAAATGTTTTTGCTTTAAGGTCTATTTTGTCTGATGTAAGACTGGCTACTACTGCTTTCTTTTGGGGTACATTTGCATGGAATATCTTTTTCCAACCCTTTACCTTAAGTTTAAGTGAGTCGTTATGTGTTGGGTGAGTCTCTTGAAGACAGCAGATATTTGGTTGGTAAACTCATCCATTTTGCCATTCTGTATCTTTTAACTGGAGCATTTAGGCCATTTACATTCAACGTTAGTATTGAGAATTGAAGGACTATTCTATTCATTGTGCAAGTTGTTACCTGAATACCTTTTTTATTGTGTTATTGTTTTATAGACCTTGTGAGATTTATGCCATATGGAGGTTCTATTTCATTGTATTTCCAGGTTTAGTTTCAAGATTTAGAACTCCTTTTAGCAGTTCTTATAGTAGTGGCTTGGTAGTGGTGAATTCTCTCAGCATTTGTTGGTCTGAAAAGACTAACTTTGCTTCATTTATGAGGTTTAGTTTCACTGGATACAAAATTTTTGGCTGATACTTGCTCTGTTTAACGGGGCTAAACATAGGACCCCAATTCCTTCTAGTTTTTAGGGTTTCTGCTGAGAAATCTGCTGTTAATCTGATACATTTTTCTTTATATGTTGTTACCTGATGCTTTTGTCTCACAGCTCTTAAAATTCTTTCCTTCATATTGACTTCAGATAACCTGATGACTGCGTGCCTAGATGATGATCTTCTTGTGATGAATCCTTGGTATTCTTTGAACTTCTTGTATTTGGATGTCTAGATCTCTAGCAAGGCCAGGAAATTTTTTCTCAATTATGCCCTCAAATAAGTTTTCCCAACTTTTAGATTTCTCTTCTTCTTTGGGAACACCAATTATTGTTAGATTTTATTGTTTAACATAATTCCAAGCTTCTTGGAGACTTAGCTAATTTTTAAATCCTTTTTTGTTTGTCTTTGTTAGATGGGAATATTCAAAAGCCTTGTCTTTGAGGTCTGAAGTTCTTTCTTTTACTTGTTTGGTTCTATTGTTGTAATTTTCCACTACATTTTGCATTTCTTTAAGTGTGCCTTTCATTTCCAGAAGTTGTGATTGTTTTTTATTTATGCTCTCTATTTATCTGGAGATTTTTTTCATCCATATCCCATATTTTTGAACATTTTCATGAAGTTAGCATTCACCTTTCTGTGGTGTCTCTTTAAGTAGCTTAATAATGGAACTTAGGGATCCTTTCTCTGGCAATTCAGGGATTTCTTCTTGGTTTGGATCCAGTGTTAGTGAGCTAGTGTGGTCTCTGTGATGAGTCCTGTGATGTGATCTGTCTTCAGGTTTCTCAGCCATGGATACTACCACCTGCTCTGGTAGAGGTAGCAGGGGAGTATAGTCAACTCTGTGAGGGTCCTTGGTTGTAATTCAGTTTAGTGCCCTGGTTTTTGTGAATGCTGGTTGTTCTAGCAGTGAAGTTGTCACATGGACAGACTGAGGACTTCTGGGTAAACAGAATGTTACAGTGTTACAGGTGATGAAATTAGCTGTTTTCTCCTTTATTAGAGTGAGGTTCTTCTTTTTTTTTGAAATGGAGTTTCACTCTTGTTGCCCAGGCTGGAGTGCAATGATGTGACCTCCGCTCACTGCAACCTTGGTCTCCTGGGTTCAAGCAATTCTCCTGCCTCAGCCTCCTGAGTAGCTGGGATTACAAGCATGTGCCACCACACCCGACTAATTTTGTGTTTTTAGTAGAAACGGGGTTTCTCCATTTTGGTCAGCCTGGTCTCAGACTTCCGAACTTAGGAGATCCGCCCGCCTCAGCCTCCATGGTGCTGGGATTACAGGAGTGAGCCAACATGCCTGGCACATTTCTCTATTAAATATTAAAGACTAGTTTGGCTCAGGAATTTGAAGATTAACAGAAATTTGCTTTTTAGCAGAGGAACAGTTTAAGGAAGCACAGAATCCAGAAAGACACACTGACTTCACTGTCTGTTCTTCATATATCAGACTCTTTTCTGAGTCCTCCATGTGAGCCTTTTTCTTTCTTCAGAAATCATAGAAGAGAGGAGCCTGTTCCAAATTCCTTCATTTCTCTAGAGACACTGGAGGGCTGTCATTGTTTTTCTTGCTTGTTTTTGTTTTTGTTTTGAGATGGAGTCCCACTCTGTTGCCCAGGCTGGAGTGCAGTAGCAGGATCTCAGCTCACTGCAATTTCTACTTCCCAGGTTCAAGAGATTCTCCTGACTCCACCTCCCAAGTAGCTGGGTTTACAGGTGTGCACCACCACATCCAGATAATTTTTGCGTTTTTAGTAGAGACAGTGTTTCACCATGTTGGTCAGGCTGGGTTTAAACTCTTGATCTCAGGTGATCCACCTGCTTCAGAAGGGAGCCACCATGCCCGGCAAAGAGCTGTAATTGTTATTGGTAATTTGTAACTGGAGCAAATTTTTCAAAATGTCTCTACGTTTTTTCTAGTTCAACAGCTCATTTTACTTTATTCAGCTATGAAAAACAGAGATCTATACTGATTTAAAACACATAAGTTATATTTTTTTCACATAAAAAGTCAGGAGTTAGGCATACCTGTGCCAGTATGGCAGCTTCAGGAAGCCTTTAGGGATGTCTCTGTTCCATCACCCCTGACATTTGTTTTCCATTCTTCATGGTCCAAGATGAGGATGAGGATCCAGAACATCTATTAACATCCATATTTTAGAAGAGCAAAAAAAGCTCTTTTTAAAATCATTATTGTTTTATCTACTCAATTTCTGAATCTTTTTTTATTTGTGGGTTTTTCTTCCAACTTCTATTTTAAGTTCAAGTGTTTATGTACAGGTTTGTGAAATGGGTAAATTGCATGTCACTGGGGTTTGGTGTACACATTATTTCATCAGGCAAGTAGTGAGCATGGTATTTGATAGGTAGATTTTTTTTCTTTTTTTTTCTTTTGAGTCAGAGTTTCACTCTTGTTGCCCATGCTGGAGTGCCATGGCACAATCTCCTCTCACTGCAACATCTGCTTTCTGGGTTCAAGCGATTCTCCAGCCACAAGCTCATGAGTAGCTGGGATTACAGGGCCACGCTCTTTTTAAAAACGAGATCGGCTTACCTGCTACTAGTAGAATTATCCTGGGCTCTGATGCAGTGATGGCAGATGGGGCCAGGGGCCCTGGGCCTCATCAGTCTTCAGCGGCTAGGCTGAGGAGCTGCAGGAGAGCAAGTGATTCTTCACCTTTTGCCTCACCAAAAGGGTGGTGGTTTTGGGGTACAGGCTTTTCTGCCTGCCTGTTAACAGGACAGTCAGACTTCCAGTGGCCTGTCTGCTGCTATTGGGTCTCTTGTGCCCTTCGGTACTATGGCTAGGTTGGCAGATAGCCACTGCTAGAAGCTGGTATTTTGCAAGGTCTCTTTGGGCTTTATCTAATTTATTTTGCTCATCGCTGTTATTGAAGACTTTGAAAGCCAGATTAAGGAGGTCTTGTTGGGGGTTTCAGGGCCATCTTCAGCCTTTTTAAGTTTGTGCCAAATATTGGGGGCAGATTGGAAGATAAAATGGGTATTAAGAACAATAGTTCCTTCTCGGGAGGCAGGATCAACATGGGTGTATTTTTGGAGAGCCTCCATAAGACAGGAAAAAAAATTGGGCAGATTTTTCTTGACCTTTTGGGAGATTTATTTGAGTTGTTTAAAGTTTACAGCCTTGTGGGCAGCCTTGTGTAGGCCTGCAAGGAGGCGAGTAATCATCTGATTATGGGATGCCCAGCTGGGGTCTGTGGGTTGGTACTCCCAAAGAGGCTCCTGCCAGAGTACTGCAGCGGCTCCTATGGACTTGGTAAAATATTGCTGATGGAGATCATAGGCATGCGCCTGGGCTGTGAGCCACACTCTTTTCCTCTTTTCTGGAAGGAGGGTGAAAGAGAGGATAATATAGAGATCATGCCAAGTGAGTTCCTAAGACTGGGTAAAATTCTTACATTCTTTGATATAGGTATCAGGATCGGAGGAGAAAAATCCGAGACATTTTTCAATTTGGGAGAGATAAGAAAGGGAGAAGGGGATGTGGACACAGACGATCCCTTCGGCCCCTGGTACTTCCCAAAGGGGCAGCAAGGGAGCTGGCTCCTGGGCCTGAGAGTGGGTAAGGGGTGGTGATGGGGAGGACTCAGAGTCAGAAGGAGGGTGGTTGGAGAGAGGGGGAGAAAGAGGTAAAGCCAGAGCAGGGGCATACAGAGGAGGATCATGATGCTCTGGTGGAGGATCATGATGTTGACGGGGAGGGGAAAATCGGGGGGTCAAAGGAAGGGGAGTCATCAGCTGGGGCAATGGGGAGGGTGGTAGGGGATGAGTCATCGCCTGGGGTCATGGGGAGGGTGGTAGGAGGCGAGTCAGGTTTAGAGCGGGCAAGCAGGATTTGGAAAGTAGAAGAGGACTGGCAGAAAGAAGGGTGGCTATGGAGAGTGAAGAAAGCCTGAACATAAGGAATCTCAGACCATTTCCCATTGTGGTGGCAAAAGTTGTCTGTCTCTAAGCACACTGAAATCGTAAGTGCCATTTTTGGGTGATTGGGAGCCACCGTCCAATTTGTATTGAGGCTAGTCAGTATTACAGTAGAAAATAAGCCTCCTGGGACCGACCTCTGAATGGAGGCTGAGAGCACTGAGGTTGTGCGGAGGTGGGTAGAGGAAGAAGAGACTGCCAATCGACAAGGATGGTGGGAGAAGGCGTCCCCTGTCCCACAAGTCCTGTCCGGAATATAGGAGGTAGCTGCCAAGTTAGTCATCCCTGAAATGGAGAAACCAGAGGACTGGAGGCTGGAGAAAGCCCTTGGCCCAGTGCTGGGTCTTTTGGGAATGCAGAGACAGTCAAGGGTTCTGGGTAAATGGCAAGACTCTCTCTCTCTTACTCACCCCTGTGGAGGCTCTGAAGGTGAATGAAGTCACCAACAATGGGAGAGTCTAGGAGATCTCTGGGTCTTCATCAGGTTTGAGAAGGGGAGGGTGGCTGGGAGAGGGTGGCAGGAGAGGGGGAAAGGCACCGAGTTTCCAGTGCACAGTGATGAGCAATCCTGGGAGGGAGTGACAGAGAGAGACAGAGTCCTCCAGGGATGCCCGGCCAGAGCCTACCCTTTCCCAGGTTTTGACACCAAAATGTAAGGTTGGCCGAGAGAAAGGACAAGTAGACCCAAAGTCAGGCAAGCAAGTTTATTAACCTGCTGGGCTGCTACACAGCAATCAAAGGAGGCAGCCTGAGCTTACAAAGTGAGGTGTTTCTGTGAGATGAGAGGGGCTTAAGGGAGTTAACTTTGCCGCTAGCTAGTTTATCAGTTAGGAACAGGCACAAAGGCAGTTTATCAGTTTACCACGAACTTGCAACACCTCATCTTGTGACATTTATGGCAGCAGCTAGGTGAAAAACAGGAATTTACAGGAATATATAATTAAAGTTTGTTCGTGTTTCCCATGACCTCCCCCAGTGCCGCCCATATGGCTCTAATTAGGGCTTGCATGATGTACCATGACTGCAAACTCTACTGTGGCACCTAGATGAGGGCTTAGGAATGCAGCTGCAGAGTATTCAAGGTAAGGGTCAGCTGTATTTTCCTGGGGCAGCTTGTCTCTAACATCTCTATCTGGACTCATCCTGGAAATTCAGTAGTATTTTTCCCATGTCACCATTATAATTAGAAACTGGGGCTGAAACACTGCTCACGTTCCCATTATTATGAAGGTGCAATTCTACCCAGCTCAGGCTTCACTCTCTGCAGCTCAGGCTTCACTCTCTGATGTGACACTAGAGTGCTGCTGTGGAAAATGGGGTTCACATAAAATGTGAGCTCTGCTCTGGGCTGTGCCTCAGTGGCAAATGGTAGAGGTCAAGAGAGGACACTAGCAACCAGAAGAAAGCAAGCAGGAGTGCTGTAGCCCAATGCCAGGGAGTATAGAGCCACTGCTCTAAAATGTAAATAGCCAAATAAAGATAGAACCCTATTTAACCATTTTGGTAGTAGAGTGAAAGCCTACCTTCAGCAGGCACCTGGCTTCAAGCTGCTAAACTACCTCCTGTTATGAAGATATGAAAAGTTTATTTGTCATTGAATATAAACAATTAGCATACACAGATGGCCTCTTCAATCTCCAAGTGAATTTAGGATGAACTATGTATGACATGGTGCTGGAAATTCTTCTACTTGTGGACTAATTTTGGTGACCATCCTTCTCTCTTTGCAGTCTCTTAAGCAGATTGATGATGATGCATGTCACGTTCAAGTTCAATTGTGTAATAAAACGTTTTCTTTCTATTTTATTATTGTGGAGTTTCTCTGAGGCTGGAGAAAATTTTTCTTCTAATTATTGTTTCCAAGCACGGTCTAGAACTAGCAGACATGGTATAAACACATAAGGTGAAAACCAGAATTTACTCTAGAGGGGACTTTCCCTCTCAGGCTTCCAGTCAACTCACACTTGTGCTACAAAATGCAGGCTGTCCCCTAAACATGCAGGTAGATTGTGTCTCTGCCTATATGGTATCTATAGTCCTCCTCTACAGTCACTTCTAGAGAGATTTCTACAAACTCCACAGGGCATCAATCATTTTCTTTCTTTCAATGACTCTTGTATCTTCATACCTGAAACTGATTCAGACACCATGGGGCCCACAAACCCAATCAGAGTAACATGTATGCATTGAGTAGACATGTAGACATGAGAATCTCCACTTTCCCCTTCCTCCTCTTACTAAAATGCTCACAAATGTGCAGGTAACACCAGCTGCTACTCCAGTCATTCAGGTTCTAAATCTGCAGCTCCAAATTTTGAATCCAGGTCTTGAGATTTGGGAAATAAAAACTTTTATCTGGAAAATGCAAGTCCTTCGGTTATCAAACTCAGAGAGATATTAAAATGCAAATGTACTTACATCTATCTTCCCCACTTGAACTATGTATTCATCTCTTGAAACAGTACACTATTGCCACAAGTAGCTATAAATTAAACTAATAATGCCACATTGGACACTCTATCCCATACCCTAAACCATAACCATATATATACAATGTGTATCTCATCAATAATCAATGTTTTTTCTGTAAACAAATAAAAATCTCTGACAATCAACTTGTAACTGCTGCTAATCAAAGTGTAGATTCCAGGCAACTTGAATCTTTGCTCCCAAGTTATAATTCTTACGCTTGACCCAAATAAAGTGTCTATTTATATTCATACTGTGTCAGCTTTTTCTTTTTTTTCATGTAGACATATCATTTAGAATGTGCTAGAGGAGCCTCTATGAGGGGATCTCTTCTTTGATTGCACTCCACTTGCTGTAACACCAAAGGATGCAGAGCCAAGTGGATCCTACCTGGAATCTGCCGATAAGGTCTGGCCTCTGCCTGAGATTTACAAAAAAGGGCTAGACTTTTGATTCAGAATGTACAGAAAACAAACAAAAGATATTTTCTGCATTGCCAAATGTAAACATAGACATAGCCCCCATTTGGGAGTGTGCCTCTTTGAGACTTTTCACATCTTGTTCATTGACTTGCTACAGCTATGTGAGAGGCTCCAAGAGGAAATAGAATCTGATGACAGAATCTGTAAATGTAAATAAGCATCTTAGGAGAGATCAAGGCCACAAAGTATCCAGAGCCATGACCACAACTACATTTACCTGTAAAATGTGGTACTGGAGTAGTTTTGTTCTTTCTTGCAAGAGCTAGAAAATCAGAACGGGTGATCCAGGTTCAGGAGCTCCACTAGGGCACTTCCATTTTCTATGTAGAATCAGCCTAAGTCTCCAGTCTGGCTTATTATTGGGCCATCAGCCCCAGGTCACTGAAAATTCTCTCACAATCACCTAGGTGTCTTTGAGGCATTTGAGGATGTCCAGATGGAGTCTCACTCTGTGTCCCAGGCTGGAGTTCAGTGGTGCAATCTCAGCTCACTGCAACCTCTGCTGCTCGGGTTCAAGTGATGTTCCTGCCTTAGCCTCCCGAGTAGCTGGTATTACTGGCACATGCCACTGCACCTGGAAAACTTTTGTATTTTTAGTAGAGACGAGGTTTCACCATCTCAGTTAGGCTAGTCTTGAACTCCTGACCTCGTGATCCACCTGTCTCGGCCTCCCAAAATGCTGGGATTATGGGTGTGAGCCACAGCATCTGGCCGTATAATTTCTATTTCTTTCACATGTTAAGTGTACAGTATTTATTTTCCAATAAAATTACCCTAGAAAACCTTAAGGGATTTGTTTAAATTGCATATTAGTATACAGTATAAAGTTGACAGGGCAGTGGCTAGAAAAGATTTAAATTATGGAAACTGTTGGATTTAAGCTTCTTTTAGGATGCTTAGAAGAAACAAAACCGGTAGTAACCCAGTGACATATAGAACAGAATTCTACATAGGGTCCTCACACTGCCCCAGACTTGTTTACATACATTCTTTTTGAAGCCTTATTTAGGTCTGACCATACCCTGGAGTCTTACATCACAGAACTGATTGGAAGATATGAGAGTTTTGGCCGCTGAATCCTGCTGCCTTTCTAGAGCTGGTGCTCACAATTTCCTGAAACCCAAAAGCAGATGAATGGGAAAAATAAAGTATGTATTATAGAGTCTTAGCTTTTAAATTTTCTATTAAAACCAGCGCTTGCACAGACATTCTATTTAGCAACTTGTTTTCTATTCCTGCAGATCCAGTACTTGCTCCCCAACTAACAAAAAGGTAAATATAAACACAATAAAATTTTCCCTAAACTACATTAA